>NC_090647.1:194579558-194712058 GCF_040937935.1 Hyperolius riggenbachi | reverse complement strand
GGCGACAACTAGCTCCCACTGCCATGATAGATAATAAATAAAAGAACAGAAAACCCTCATAAACATACTACCTTTCAGCTTACACACTTATTTCTAAACAGGAGACCTGCCATATGGAAGTTGGTATACAGCCTCAATTACAAGGTTACTACAGTCATACAAACATCAGATTATCGACTTCTCATAACTAGCATAATTCATTAGGGATCCAGCATACAAGAAAGTTCAGTTTTATCATTAAGTCCCAAAGGGCCCATTGCCTCCGTTCTCAATATTAATCTTGTTTCCTTCTTCAACAATAGTCTTTCCCTATCTCCCCCTCTTTGGGGTATATCTTGTTTCTCTAAGGCTGCAAATCTCATGTTAAATCTCTCAGTACCATGTTCCTCCCTCATGTGCTCAATCAATCGTGTACAACATTTTCCCGATTTTATGGAGCCACTATGCTCCCCAAATCTCCTCTTCATCGGTCTAGTTGTCTGCCCGATATATACCGTAAAAGCGATTGCTGGGACATACCACAACGTACACAACAAATTCGGTTTGGCATGTACAAAATTATTTAACCTGTATCAATTCCTTGCCCACTCTAATATTTTTCTGAGTGATCAACCTCTGACACCATTTGCAACGACCACACTTATAGTTTCCAGAGGGTAAAGTGGCACTCAGCCAATCCTTATTGTTGGGCGAGATAAACTCTCTGCTGGTCAGTATGCTACCTAAAGACTAAAGGCCACCCTGGGAGCCATCTGTGCGATTGACACCAGATCCGGGTCTCTCACGATCATCGCCCAATTTGAATGTATGGCCTTCCTAATCCGGTCGGCCATGGAAGAATAATCAAATGTGAACGTCGTTCTCCTGGCGCTTCCATCATCCCTTTTCTTTGGAGTTAATAAGGTACTCCTTGCCTGTTTCTTGGCTCTAGATCTGGATCTTTTAAGGAGGTCAGGATTGTAGCCCCTTCTTTGAAACCTAGCAGTGAGTTCATCAGCCTGCATCTCAAAGTCACAATCTCTGCTGTTATTGCGCCTTAACCTTAAATATTGTCCATAGGGGATAGCTTCTATAACCGATCTTGGATGAAAACTCTGCTCATGCAAAATGGAATTTGTGGCAGTGCTTTTTCTGTAACCTTTGGTAATCAATCGGTCACCTTCGATTACAAGCTTAACATCCAAGAAGGCTATTTCTCGCTGATTAGTTTCCGAGGTGAATTGCATGTTTACCTTGTTAATATTCAGATATTGCATGAATTCTGCAAACTCCCCTTCGGTCCCAGACCACACCACCAGGACATCGTCCATGTACCTGGACCATTGTCTGACGCGCTCCCGGAATGGATTCTGATCCGAGAGCATGGCAGACTCCTTCCACGCCTACAGAAATAGGTTTGCATAGGAGCATGCCACAGGGGTCCCCATGGCCGTCCCAGACACCTGGTGGTACCAGCTGCGATCAAACAAAAACGTGTTATGCATCAAAACAAATTGGAGACATTCGAGAATGTACTCCACATATCTTACATCCTTATTGGTGCGTAGCAGATATAGTCTGACCGCAGCCACGCCTAAATCGTGTGGGATCCAGCTGTACAGACTAACCACATCGATCGTGGCCAGTCTGTCACCGGGGACCCATGTGGCACGCTCTACCAGCTGCAACACCTCGAGAATGTCCTTAAGGTAGGACGGTACTCCCTCCAAAAGGGGGCACAGGAGGTGGTCCATGTACCTGGACAATCTCTCCGTGAGAGACCCACAGCCTGAGACTATGGGTCGTCCCGGCGGTGAGGTCAGGGACTTGTGAATTTTAGGTATGTGGTACCAGACCAGGCGCCGTGGATAGAGTGGGAGCAGATCAGTGGCCAACTTATTAGAGAGAAAACCTTCTTCTACCCCCTTTCGTAGCAGGGTGCGAAGTTAGTTTTGGTATCGCGTGGTGGGGTCAGAGGGCAGTGGGCATTAAAATTCTCTATCTCCGAGTTGTCTCATAGCCTCGTTGCTATACTGTGTATTAGACATAATCACAAGGTTGCCCCCTTTGTCTGCCTTTCTGAGCACCACTTCGCGATTGTTCCTAAGCCACCTCAAGGCTCTCCTCTCTTCCACCGTTAGATTGGACTCTGCGGTGTTGTAAATCTCCGCCTTCATATCTCAGAGTGTACACTCAAAAAAATGCTCCAATGTGAAACCTGGAACGTTGGGGAAAGGTTGTAACGACCTACATGCCCTAAATTAACTGATATCTCCCAAACGTAAAGTTTTAGGGTCAATCACATCAATATCATTTTCTTGAACAGTCTCTGTTAACAGTTCTTCAAGTACCTGTAAAATCTCCTTATGAGTCGGGTTCAACTGCACACAGGGGAAAAAAACCCAAAGCGCTAGTGTCACTATCCCCTATCATTTGAGTGAGAGAGTGAGGAAACTCGGGGTTAGATAATAGCCCCTCAATTTGTGCCTGCAGGGGGTTCGGGCACTGCCGATCCGTTCCTGTATTGGCATTAAGTATCACTGGGGCGGTCAAGATAGTCTGTAGCTTTTTGTCATTTTTGGATCAGAATCCATTCCGGGGGCGCGTCAGACAATGGTCCAGGTACGTGGACGATGTCCTGGTGGTGTGGTCTGGGACCGAAGGGAAGTTTGCAGAATTCATGCAATATCTGAATATTAACAAGGTAAACATGCAATTCACCTTGGAAATTAATGAGCAATAATTAGCCTTCTTGGATGTTAAGCTCGTAATCGAAGGTGACCGATTGATTACCAAAGGTTACAGAAAAAGCACTGCCACAAATTCCATTTTGCATGCGCAGAGTTTTCATCCAAGATCAGTTATAGAAGCTATCCCCTATGGACAATATTTAAGGTTAAGGCGCAATAACAGCAGAGATTGTGACTTTGAGATGCAGGCTGATGAACTCACTGCTAGGTTTCAAAGAAGGGGCTACAATCCTGACCTCCTTAAAAGATCCAGATCTAGAGCCAAGAAACCGGCAAGGAGTACCTTACTAACTCCAAAGAAAAGGGATGACGGAAGCGCTGGGAGAATGACGCTCACGTTTGATTATTCTTTCATGGCCGACCGGATTAGGAAGGCCATACACTCAAATTGGGCGATGATCGTGAGAGATCCGGATCTGGTGTCGATCGCACAGACGGCTCCCAGGGTGGCCTTTAGACTTTAGGTAGCATACTGACCAGCAGTGAGTTTATCTCGCCCAGTAATAAGGATTGGCTGAGTGCCATCTGTCAACCAGTATCTCTACAACTACAGTGAAAGGACGTGGTCTGGGGAGATGGGGATTTTCTGGCCAAAGTACTGGACACTCATGCGAAATGCCTGCAGGCTCATGCGGCGCTTGAGGAGGTGACAAACATGGTGAGTCGCAGTGAAGGCGCCATCAGCGACTTGATCCCATATACTTTCTTCCTGGAGCGTGCCGTGTGTGGAGTGGTGGATCAAGCTGTGGAGGAGCGTGAACAGGAACAGGAGGAAGAGTTGTGGGATCAATTCTCAGTAGAACCAGATGTTTCCTACAGATGCTTATAAGGTTATTTAGGATGGTCAATGGTATGCTAATAATTCTGAGTTGAAGTGAATTTATGCTAATTTTATTCAAATGTATGCAGCTTTGAAAACAGCCAATCAAATGCAGCAGCTGTGTTGTGCAGGAATGGCCTACTTAACATATTTCAAAAGTACTGATGACATTATTTCAGAATATATTCATTAACTTTTGTTTAACTTTCTTTTCTTTCTTGCTTTCTTGAATCTGAGAAAATATATTTGGTCAGAAAACACTATTTTTAGCTAGACATCATAAAAGGAGAAATCATTAAAGTGTATTGATTAGTTCTTTTGCTTCATGCTGAGAAAGTTAAAAGGAAAAATATGCTTATACACATTTGATTTTTATCATGCTCTGTAAAACAGTGGAAGCAAAATAGTGGATATGCAATCAAAACGGAGTATTAAATACATGGTACGAGCAACGCTAAGGTACTCCCTATTGTTGAAACTGGCTGTACTTGAAGCACCCTGAATGGGAGATCAGGCCATACCCCAGGCTTCTGGAGTCAGTCTGACAATTCAGTGTGTCCTGTAGCACTCATCTGCACCAGAATGCAGCATTTTAAGGGCACCTGTACAGGGACTCTGAAAATATAAACACGCATGCCAGCTTTTACCTTTGCTAATGATAAGTGGATTTGCATACAAATTGCATCAATGAGGCAATGAAGTATGTTATACATAATTGTTGTATGAACAGTCAATACCAAAACGTCCCTTTGGGATGAAGTTGCATACTGCTATAGGGCTTGAAGATGTGAGCCTAAGTATCTAAACCTTGAAGATGTGAGCCTAAGTATCTAAACACAAATTGACATATATCTGTCACTTGGGCAAAATTAGGCATACATTCAACTACAGAGTATATTACAGACATGTAGGGTATACATCAAAAAAGCATGTGATCCAAGCCAGCAACAATACTCCACCTGCGGAAGCATAACCCTAGCATTAACAACGCTGTTTCAGGGTTCTTCCTCTTTTGTAAAGATATATCAAGTAGGTACCATCGGGAGAGTGGCGTCCAAGGGGGTTCTGGTAAAGTCCATGACTAGCAGCTATCTTTATATACACTGTCTAGGAGCGGCTGGGCCCACCCCATATTTTGCATGCCTAGTTATGATCATGTTGCACCGATTGCAAGTGTAACCATGAGTGGTGGCAAAATGGGAGGCTGCTGACAGATACATTTAACCCTGTTAATCTGCACTGTAGTTGTGCTTTACGTGCCTTACAGAGTGCAGTGAACCATGATAAAATAAGTCAGAGCTGCTGCACCAGCCAGCTTTGGTCACAGCATTGTTTAGCATGTGCATGAGTGCTGTTGCAAATCCTAACATAGTTAAGTGGATCTGAATCATGATAGCTGTCATGCTCTATCTATGCCTTTCAGAGTTCAACAAGCACATCTCCAACCTGACACAGGCTGTCTTAAATGCCCATGTGCACATACCCATACAGTTGTAACCTATTGGTACAAAGGACATATTATACAGTAGTAGCATTATACCCATAACTATTTACATTAATGGCTGTGTTTCACAGGGTATCCTATAAATTGCTGAAGCCACATAGTTTATTTAAAACAAGATCATACTTCAAATGAAAACAAACGCATAATCATCCATTTTCCGGCAAGCAGCTCATGGCTGTAATCACAGCATGTGGCTATATTGCCAGCAGCAATTAGTAGTGTTGTGTGAGAGGACTGACTTGATAAAACTGAAATGTGTTGGTTCACTCCTTTAGAGCATTTGTTAATTGTTAAAAAAAAAATGTCACAAATCAGTGCTTTTGTCATATCTTTTGTATTTTACAGATATATTAACTACTGCTCAACTCCTGCATTTTTCAATTAGCAGATAACCCAATTGTTTCTCACTCAGCTTTACAGGGGCAGTGGATGCTAACATCAAAGACAAGAAAGCGGATGTGCTCAATATCTTCTCTGTTGCATCAGGACATCTGTATGAGCGTTTTCTCAGGTAATTACAGCAGGGAACAAACTTCCAGTATTGGTGCTTTTATAGAGTCAAGCACTTTGATCATTTGCAAGATGACTTTGAACTTCTCTAATAAACAAATGCAGAAAGCTGAAATATCATTCCTTACTAATGCAGTAAATAGCAGTTGTATGCACATTTGTCTTCTGCTGTTTGCCCTGGATGCCAGAAATTAGCTTTTGTTAGACCGTGGGTGGACAGAGAGGGAGACCAGGGTGCAGACCTGAACCATGGGCTGACTTATGAGGGCAAGAAATTGCCAGAAGAATGTAACGCTTTGAAATCCTCATATCTGGGCTCCAGAGAGAACTATAATTGTAAACACAATCCATCACATCGCCTTAAAGAGAATCTGTACTGTCCGATTTGTACAATAAAAAAAATCCCAATTGAGTCACTGTGATCTCCTGGATCCCTCTTTGCCACTTCCGACGCTCCCCGACGAGATCTTGGCTTTTAATCGCCAGTATTAGGCAGTGTTTACAAACAAGAAAACATTGTGTGTGTGTGTGTGTGTGTGTGTGTGTGTGTGTGTGTGTGTATCATGATGAAAATAAAGTCCTATGGGTGGTTTCAGGCAGGGAGTGTGCAACGAAGATCCGTGCTGCTCTATTCCGAGAGGGGGCAGACACCACACAGCACATTTTCCACCAGATGTCAATGGGAGGAAGTCCAGTCCAAACACATGCTCCAAAGTGGTCAGGTTTATTGGTCAGAGAGGAGGTGATATGTTCTAGTGAATATATTTATTTTATTTTTAGTATTAGCATGTCTTTAAGGGGGGGGGCTTCCATGATTTGGCTAGAAGGAATAGGGCTGCATTGCATACGTGAGCTATGAAGGCATTAGCATTTTTTGATAACTGAGGGATTTGTGGAACAGGGCTACCCATGGGTCTCCTAGTGACAATCGCCGCTGGGAGGCTGATGGTGGAACGGAGCTCTGTCATTGAAGCGGGGATCACGCGCGCCGATGCGTGCGCATCCTCGCTTCAGTGACGGAGCTCCACTGCAAACTCCGCCCCAAGGACTTTACGCCAATCGCCGTTAGGCGGTCCTGGGGCTGGCGCCGCGTCCACGCCCATCGGCGTGACGTGGACGCCTAGAGGTTGTTTTGCTAAAATACCAGTCCACGTCTAGTTGGATTTCAGTTTGATACACTGATGAAAGTACAGGTTTGTGTTTTTTTTTCTTCATAAATGCTAATATTTTAGTAGACATTAACACTATGTTGTATCAGTTTTTTTTTTTTTTTTTTTTTTTGTGGCAAAATGCTTGACATCGAAGTTAGATTTCACACCGTTGTTTTATACTGTGCAGGTTGTTAGCAGAGAATTGGCAAATCTGGTGTTAATATCTTGCAATAACTATCTGAAATTAATATTTTGACACCTTAGCATTACGGTTTTTACTATTTCCAGCAAGGAATGGAAAGCTGTACTGTATAATTCCCAATTTCAAACCATGGTCACAAGATATTTTACCCCATATATCAGAATTCCTGTAAGAAGCTCAAAGTTTTAACTAACATGGGCTGTCATTTCTGACGTGTTTTTGCGTTGTAGGGAAATACAAAATTACTCACATATTCTGAATGGGGCATTAAATAATTCTAGAAATAGCTGTTTTCTTGGATACCATACAAAAATCAGAAATATAAAATGCCTTACATATTCATTAATGGTCAAAGACATTTCTAGCTAGCTTTTATTTTTCTAAGACATTATCTATGTATTGTCTATTTTTTACCTTCTAACTTTGCAGTGGATCGATTTTTTTCCCCTTACTGCTACTGTATTTTTTGGCAAAATTCCTCTTTAAATATGAAAAGAGGACATTATTTAAAAAGAATATTTCAAAGGACAACTAAAGTGAGAAGAATATGGAGGCTGTCATATTTATTTTCATTTAAACAATACCAGTTGCCTGGCAGCCCTTCTGATCTTTTTGGCTGCAGTAGTATCTGCATAACAGAAACAAGCATGCAGCTAATCTTAAATTGGATTTTAGATAACTCTAGTTGGGCTTGGGCTTTTGTTGGGCTTTCAGAAGTATTGTCTTTATGAGTCATCTACCATGAAAGCCACTGAGTTCAAATTGTTAAAGTTTAACCTTGGAGTGTACAGATACACAGAATATGTTGTTTATAAATCAATACGGCCAGTTTCTATTTTGGAATTTTTCTCAGATTTTTCTCCATTAAAATTACCCTTATTTTTAATCTGATATAAAGTTTCCTCTTGCAGCTACACTTAAGTTGGTTTGCTATGGTCCTAGAAAAAAATATTTATAATCTATAGCTTTTCATTTTTTGGTCTTGCACAACTTTTAAAGAACACCTGCACTGACCTAAACTGCAACTGTTTTGGGTGCTTTTACAAGGTGTGTACAGCAGTTCCCAGACCTCCACAATCACAAAAAGTAATTTAATCACCCAATTTGCAGGTGTGTATGGACCATGACTTGGTGATACTGGAGCTTCAATAGCAGAATTGCTTTTTTTAGCCATTTTTCAAAGCATGTTATAGGCAAAAGAAAATGGTATTCAAACATTCATTGTGATATTTGCTATAATTAGGAAAATCATTCCATCTCATTGGTACTGGTTCTGTAGCCTTTAACTTTACTATGCTTGATATCTCCTTCTACATTTCTTTTCAGTCAATCTGTAGTTTTCCATCTCTTGTCTACAGTATGTTCACTGTGCTATACACAACTACTCAAAACACCTGAGCCCTTTTCTCCATTTAGATAAGCTGAGCCACTTATTATGATACTGAAGAAAACCAATCTTAACCTCTTCCGGACCACCTAACGCTGAAAGGCGTCAAAAGCGGTAGGCGGAGATTAGCGGGGATCGCGCGCGCATCCCCACTTGAGTGATGGAGCTCCACTCCGTCAACAGTCTGCCAGTGGCGATCACTGCTAACAGACTGAAGAAAAAAAGAAACGGATGTTTCTTTTGTGTGTACAGCGCTGCGATCTACAGCAGCGCTGTACTAGGGACAGTCGTGTCACTCGGCTGTCCCCTGGAGAGGCTCGGATCACGATCCCCTCTCATAGGCTGATGCCTATGAGAGAGGATCGCCCTGATTGGCTGGTGGTGGGGAGGGGGGAATAAATAAAAAATTAGTAATGTTTAATTAAACAACAACAAATAAATGAGTAAAAAAAGAAAGTGAAGCCTGTAGCAGCGATCAGAGCCCACCAACAGAAAGCTCTGTTGGTGGGCAGAAAAGGTCAAGATGAATGTGGCTCTACAGTGAGCTATTAAAGCTGCAGAGCACTTAAAGCGGATCCGAGATGAAAAACTAACTATAACAAGTAACTTGTCTATATATCTTATCTAAAGTTTACACAGCAAATCTAGCTGCAAACAGCTTTAATAGAATATGATTATTTCTTTCTGTGATACAATGACAGCAGCCATGTTGTTTGTAAACATTACACAGAGGCTGGATTATCTGCATCTTGAGCAAAAAAACCTAATCCCCCTTCTCCTCCCTTCTGCCTCTGAAATCTCTGGCTAGTAATACCTCCCCCTCCTCCTGCCCAGACTGAGCTCCCATGAGCCCTTGCTACTGTCTGAAAGTGCCTTGGCTCTCTGAAAAGCTGTGGGTGTGGCTTGTTTCGTTTATAGGGATTTAGAGTATTAAAACAAAAAGTATTTGGCTTGAGGAATGCCCTATAAACAATAGGAAAGGAACACAATTATGCAACGAGTAAAAGTTCATCTCGGATCCATTTTAATTGTAAAAAATAGCCTGGTCACTGGGGTGGGGTGAGGAGGGGGGGGGGGGGCTGTGGTCCTTAAGTGGTTAACGTACACAGACGGATTAAGAGATCCATAAAATACAATAATGGCTTTCACCTTGTAAGTGGTACCAATAATTATGTCCCTGCCTTTTTTTACTCTGTGTATTATTTATTGCAGCAAAGTCCAAAATCTAAAGCAAAATCTCTGCTCTATGGGCTACCAAATAAAGCTAAGCCTCTGTTCTACAGGGTACCAAATAAAGCAAAGCCTCTGCTCTATGGTTAACCAAATAAAGCAAAGCCTCTGTTCTATGGGTGACCAAATAAAGCAAAGCCTCTGTTCTATGGGTGACCAAATACCGTATATACTCGCAAGCAAGCCGAATTTTTCACCCCCCAAAAGTTGGGGGGTCGGCTTGCTTGCGAGTCATGGGTAGGTGGTGCCCCTCTCCGCTCCCCCCCGCTGCTGTGATGACGGAGGAAATTATAGAGAGCGGTTCCCATAGTAACGGCATCGCCGCTACAGGAAGCCACTCTCTATGGTTTCCTCCGTCATCACAGCAGCGAGGGGCGCGCTGCTGTGAATTAGTTAGTTACCGGAGCAGGACGGGGATAGAGGAAGCGGCGCCGCCTAAGGTAATAGCAGCGGCGGCCACGGGGGGAGCGGGGAGGGGCACTAGCTACCTACCCAACCACCTACCCATACTGGGGCACTATGCTAGCTATACTGGGGCACTATACTAGGGCACTATACTAGCTATACTGAGCACTATACTAGCTAAACTGGGGCACTTCACTAGCTATACTGAGCACTATACTAGCTATACTGAGCACTATACTAGCTATACTGAGCACTATACTAGCTAAACTGGGGCACTTTACTAGCTATACTGAGCACTATACTGACTATACTGGGGCACTATGCTAGCTATACTGGGGCACTATGCTAGCTATCAGGGCCGGCTTTAGGGGGGGGCAAGAGGGGGCAGAGCCCCCTCAAATAGACTTCTTGCCCCCTCAAATATGCTGCTGCTTCCTGGTCCATGGAACGCAGACACATTTCCTCTATCTCCGCTGTGCTGTGTGTAGAGGGCGGAGATAGAGACACTCAGTAGCCTGGTCGGGTATCACATGGGGCCAGGCAGCCAGTGAGAGAGGAGTGAGACACTCTGCTCTCTCACTGGCTGCCCGCCCCATGTGATCCCGGCCAGCCAGCCACAAGTATCTCTGTATCTGAATGAGAAGGATGGGCGCGCTGGGGAGACATGAGAGGAAAAGGCAAGTGATTTATGTCTCCAGTCCCAGCCGCCCAGCTCTCTGCATACACAGGACACAGCCTGTCAGACTGCCTGTGTGCTGCTGATGGACGGCGCTATGTTGTGTATAATGTACGAGTCCCCTGACCTCCCACACTGACCTGAGGACCCTGTGCCCACATCACTGTGATGATTGGTGGGCAGGGGGATACTCTTTTATTAATAACTGATTCCTATCTGCAGCTCAGGGAGCAGGAACAATCTGCACAGAGGTCAGATATACTCTGTGTAATGGCTCACCCCCCTTCTTTTCACTATTCAGTCTCACTGACTGACCTGCCCTCTGCTCTTCTATCTGCTCTGCTCACTTCAGCCTGCATTTTCTTTTAACCCTTTCACTGCCTGTCCTAGCTTCTTAAGCTTTGTGTATCCTAATTTAATCATTTGTAGCTGCTGCTGGTCTCCTATTAAGAATGTCTTAAAGTGTACCAGAGATGATTGACAGTGTTGTATACATACCTGGGGCTTCCTCCAGCCCCATGCGCACAGATCACTCCCACGACGCCGTCCTTTGCTGCCTGCTGCTGCGGTATTGGGTCCCGTTAGTTCTGCCAGTCTACCCAAGGGAAGTGCGCCCTCTACGTATCTCTTCGGTGGTCGCTGGAGAGATACGTAAAGAGCGCAGTTCCTCTTGCGCAGACTGGCTGAACTAACGGGACCCAATACCGCAGCAGCAGGCAGCAGAGGACGGCGGCGTGGGAGCGATCTGTGTGCATGGGGCTGGAGGAAGACCTGGGTATGTATAAAACAGTATCAATCATCTTTGGTTTCCTTTAAGGGTGCCATACATCAGCAACTTGGCAGTGTATTTTTGGTGAAATGCTGTCAGATCACATATATTTTTGGGGGATGCACTACAGCAGAGCTCAAACTATCCCAGCAGACCTTTAACACCACTGCTAAAGTCATGTATATTTGGCCCCACCCATGACCACACCCACGGTCTGCTGCATGACCACGCCCATTTTTGGGCGCGCCGCGCTACGCGCGGCGCAGGGGTTTTTTATGCCCCCTGCAAATTTCTGGCTGCCCCCTTATATGTGCCTGTCTAGAACCGGCCCTGCTAGCTATACTGGGGCACTATGCTAGCTATACTGAGCACTATACTAGCTAAACTGAGCACTATACTAGCTAAACTGAGCACTATACTAGCTAAACTGGGGCACTTCACTAGCTATACTGAGCACTATACTGAGCACTATACTAGCTATACTGAGCACTATACTAGCTAAACTGGGGCACTTTACTAGCTATACTGAGCACTATACTAGCTATACTGGGCACTGTACTAGCGATACTGGGCACTATACTAGCTATACTGGGACACACTAGGGGAATAAGGCGGCCAGCATTTCCTACCCCCGGCTTATATGGGGGTCAATCATTTTTCCCTGTTTTTTCAGGTGAAAGTTGGGGGGTCTGCTTACATGCGGGTCGGCTTGCTTGCGAGTATATACGGTAAAGCAAAGCCTCTGTTCTATGGGTGACCAAATAAAGCAAAGCCTCTGTTCTATGGGTGACCAAATAAAGCAAAGCCTCTGTTCTATGGGTGACCAAATAAAGCAAAGCCTCGGTTCTATGGGCGACCAAATAAAGCAAAGCCTCAGTTCTATGGGCGACCAAATAAAGCAAAGCCTCAGTTCTATGGGCGACCAAATAAAGCAAAGCCTCAGTTCTATGGGCGACCAAATAAAGCAAAGACTCAGTTCTATGGGTGACCAAATAAAGCAAGCCTCAGTTCTATGGGCGACCAAATAAAGCAAGCCTCAGTTCTATGGGCGACCAAATAAAGCAAAGCCTCAGTTCTATGGGCGACCAAATAAAGCAAAGCCTCAGTTCTATGGGCGACCAAATAAAGCAAAGCCTCAGTTCTATGGGCGACCAAATAAAGCAAAGCCTCGATTCTATGGCTGACCAAATAAAGCAAAGCATCTGTTCTATGGGCGACCAAATAAAGCAATGCCTCAGTTCTATGGGCGACCAAATAAAGCAAAGTCTCAGTTCTATGGGCGACCAAATAAAGCAAAGCCTCAGTTCTATGGGTGACCAAATAAAGCAAAGCCTCAGTTCTATGGGTGACCAAATAAAGCAAGCCTCAGTTCTATGGGTGACCAAATAAAGCAAAGCCTCTGTTCTATGAGTGACCAAATAAAGCAAAGCCTCGGTTCTATGGGCGACCAAATAGAGCAAAGCCTCAGTTCTATGGGCGACCAAATAAAGCAAAGCCTCAGTTCTATGGGCGACCAAATAAAGCAAAGACTCAGTTCTATGGGTGACCAAATAAAGCAAGCCTCAGTTCTATGGGCGACCAAATAAAGCAAAGCCTCAGTTCTATGGGCGACCAAACAAAGCAAAGCCTCAGTTCTATGGGCGACCAAATAAAGCAAAGCCTCAGTTCTATGGGCGACCAAATAAAGCAAAGCCTCAGTTCTATGGGTGACCAAATAAAGCAAAGCCTCAGTTCTATGGGCGACCAAATAAAGCAAAGCCTCAGTTCTATGGGCGACAAAATAAAGCAAAGCCTCGGTTCTATGGGTGACCAAATAAAGCAAAGCATCTGTTCTATGGGCGACCAAATAAAGCAAAGCCTCAGTTCTATGGGCGACCAAATAAAGCAAAGCCTCAGTTCTATGGGCGACCAAATAAGGCAAAGCCTCAGTTCTATGGGCAACCAAATAAAGCAAAGCCTCAGTTCTATGGGTGACCAAATAAAGCAAAGCCTCAGTTCTATGGGTGACCAAATAAAGCAAGCCTCAGTTCTATGGGCGACCAAATAAAGCAAAGCCTCAGTTCTATAGGCGACCAAATAAAGCAAAGCCTCAGTTCTATGGGCGACCAAATAAAGCAAAGCCTCAGTTCTATGGGCGACCAAATAAAGCAAAGCCTCAGTTCTATGGGCGACCAAATAAAGCAAAGCCTCAGTTCTATGGGCGACCAAATAAAGCAAAGCCTCAGTTCTATGGGCGACCAAATAAAGCAAAGCCTCAGTTCTATGGGCGACCAAATAAAGCAAAGCCTCAGTTCTATGGGCGACCAAATAAAGCAAAGCCTCAGTTCTATGGGCGACCAAATAAAGCAAAGCCTCAGTTCTATGGGTGACCAAATAAAGCAAAGCCTCAGTTCTATGGGCGACCAAATAAAGCAAAGCCTCAGTTCTATGGGCGACCAAATAAAGCAAAGCCTCAGTTCTATAGGTGACCAAATAAAGCAAAGCCTCAGTTCTATGGGTGACCAAATAAAGCAAAGCATTTGTCCTATTGGCTAACAAATAAACCAAAGCCTCTGTTCTATGGTTGACCAAATAAAGCAAAGCCTCTGTCCTATGGGCAACCAAATAAAGCAAAGCTAATTTAGTTATCTCAACTTATTTAAAAGAAAATGGACTTTATTTTGGGAAAGGGGGGGGGGACTATTTCTGTGAGTCACGTCTTTAGCTGTGAAAAAGTGTGCAAGAATGAGACCTAGTCTACAATCAAAATCACTGTATTAGTTCAACAATAATTGGCTTTTAGATACAGTGCATCCAGAAAGAGTTCACAGTGCATCGCTTTTTACCAATCATGCTATGTTACATAGCATAGCATGTATTAAATCCATTTTTTTCTCAGAATCCTACACACAACATCCCATAATGACAATGTGAAAACAAAAGTTTACTTGAAGTTTTGTCAAATTTATTAAAAATAAAAAAACTATTTACTAAGCACATGTTCATAAGTACTCACAGCCTTTGTGGCTGTAATTGCTGCCAAAGGTGCATCAACAAAGCAATGAGCAAAGGCTGTGAGTACTTATGTACATGTGATGTCTCCATTTTTTTATTTATTTATTTAATAAATTTGCCAAAACCTAAGTAAACTTTTTTTCTTGTCATTATGGGGCGTTGTGTATAGAGTTCTTAGGAAAAAAATGAATTGAATCCATTTTGAAATAAGTGATACTTTCCAGATGCACTGGCAGTTACTGTATGTAGTAACAATTACAGTATGATGAGCAAAAAAAATTTCCATAGTGTAACATTTGGAATGCAGAGATTGGAATTACCAAATCAAGACATGCTAGTTGATCAATTTAACCTGCAGTTGTTGTATTAACCTTCTTAGCGGTAACCAGCTCGGGAGAGAAATCCACAGCTCAGGGCAGTAATTCAGAAATGGATCCATCGGAGGAGTGGAATGTGCAGGGCTTCTGCAGATCTATCAATTGGTATGATTTTTAGGGTCTGAAAGCTTGGGGGAAAAAAGTGCACCGCTTTTGGGGAAAAAATCTGGAAATAATCATACCGTAGGAAGGTTAATTATTCAGGTGAAGATAATGAGCAGGAGAATTTTCACTGGTCTCTACTAAGATAGAAACAGGACAATTAGATAACTCTATTACTCCACATAAGGTAACATAATGTTGTTCTAGTAATTTAATTGTAATCAGCCACTGTTAACTGGCTAAAATTAATGTTAATAGCATTTTATTAAATAAAAAGAAGATGCAAAGCCTTTTGCGCTTTCCATGCACGCTATGCTGCAGCCACGTCAATTTATCCTGTGCTATAAGAGAATAATTCTTGCTGAAATGAAGGCGATGGAATAAGGGCCTTTGCAAGTTTGCTCTGGCTGTGTTGCCCTCTCTTTGCAATGAAAAGCAGTTTTCACTGTTGCTTTGTGTTATAAAAAATATTTATTATCTTGCATGTTGAGGTAGGGAAATGAGCATATATGCTTGATTGCCTTGTGTTTCAAGGTCACACAATCTTTTGTGGCTTAAAAAGATGAATTCATAAGCTGAGCTTGTGTTGTAAAATGACAATATTATTGGGCATGCCAGAATACATCATGCAGGCGTTTAATCAAAAGATGATTAAGTTATATTTCAATCTTTTCTCCTTCAGATAGTTGTAGTTAAATCTTACCGAATTACGTGTCCAATACTTTCAAGTGAAGAGGCGTAAATATTGGAGCTTTGATACCTCTGACATTGATAAAATCCTCTTGTAACACCTAGCATCGTAGCAGTTTTAGAGGCATTTATATTTGTTGTCTACCGTCATTTGGTTTGTTATTAGCTGCTGTAAGCTAATGAAAGCTGTTGTGTTGTGGATCCTTGAAGGTCACAACCGCTCTGAATTATAAGCAAATGTTGAGGCGTTGTTTTAATCTTGCCATCCTTTAAGGGAACCACAATTTCAAAACCTAATTTACTTTTGATGCTTCTTCCCACAGCCTGTATTTGTAAAGGTCCACAGTGTGAGTGTCACTATAATCGGATGATGAACTGTGGTAACACAGCCTAATACATTCATGTGCTAAGGGAAACTATTGTATCGAGTTACAATTTGGTCAGCTGAGCACTTTAACCAGGGGTCTCATTTCTGTATACAGTAGAGCTCCAGGATCTATAGTTCCCCACTGTGTCAGTACATACATTGGGGTATGGGGTATTACTATTTACAGTAGGAATGTCTTATATACATCTACACTCCTTTTGCACATTGCAAATATGAACTCAAATTCCTGTCTGTAGGAAAAGCCATACATTACTTTTCTCCTATGTTGCTGTCACTTACAGTAGTAGAAATCTGACAGAACCAACAGGTTTTGGACTGCCCTTCTCCTCTTGGGGGGATTCTCTGGGATTTGTTTATTTTCAAAATCACTTAGTGAATTGCAGTTGCTCCATCCATCTGCCAAAAAAAGTGTATGGTGAGCAGGGAGGCCAGCCAGCATCTTTCTATAAATCTTTTTCAGGGAGTGTCTTTATAAAGAATAAAGGACATGTTGAGAATCCCCTATGGAGAGATGGACTAGCCCGAAACCTGTCGGTAATGTCAGATTTCTACTACTTACTGTAAGTGACAGCAACATAGGAGAAAAGTAATTAATGGCTCATTTTACTCTGGAAGAAATGTACTTCTTATTTGTATGTGTTAATATATATTTTAAATGTTAAGATTTTTGCGACAGTGGTCCTTTAAGTAAACAATACGAATATGCATGTTTAAATAAAAAAAAATTAAAAAAAAACTTTGTCTACTGTGCTGTCATATTGGGAAGATGGGGTTTTGCCCAATTAATACAGTAAATTATTAAAATGTACCACTATAAGTCTTTCAGATGTTTTTTTTTTCTAATATTACAATGGACATTATAAGTTTGACTTAGCCTTACATTTCTCCCTAGAATAATGATGGTATCTGTTCTTCGACATACAAAAACACCGGTCAAATTCTGGTTCTTAAAAAATTACCTTTCACCACGCTTTACGGTAAGGATTTTACTTCTGATTTTTATTGCCACATTATTGCTAGTGGGCATGCAATGAACGTGCTATGCTGTTCTGAATGACAAACTACCTTCCTGTGAAGGAAATATGTTGCAACTGATCACACCAGTCTGTCATGTTCGGTATTTGTGTATGCAGTATGGACATAATACTAGCTTTCCAAGAAAAGTGGAAATTGGTGGTGGCTGACAATTATGTTAGCTTTCTAAGAAAAGTTGATATGGGTGGTGGCCGAACATGAAAATTCTGTTATAATTTAAACAGAATAATAAATAGCTAATCATAGCCTAGGTGCTTTCCTTACCTTTCCTGATTTTGTGGGGGATATATTTTTGTTTGTTTTCAGACTCTGTAGTAAGTAGATGGGGCCACTGGATAACTGCAATAAAAAGTTACCATAAACACTTGCAGCCTCATGCTCTATGTTGTCTCTGGAACACGCCTAGATAAAATGTGCCAAAATCTTTTTTTTTTTTTTTTTTCCCCCAGCACATCATTTTCTTTTCAGTAAAATTTCCTTGAAAAATGAGGAAAAAGGAAGGCTATAAGATACCGAAGTGAGACCGATATAGAAGCTGTCATATTTATTTGCTTTTAAACAATGCCAGCTGTCTGGCATCCTGCTGATTGTTCATGCATTAGTAGTGTCTGAATCATCCACCTGAAACAAGCATGCGGCAAATCCAGTCCAATCCAGTCAAACGTCAGTAAAGCATCTGATCTGCATGCTTGTTCAGGGCCTACGGCTAGAAGTATTAGAGGCAGAGGATCAGCAAGACAGCCAGGTAATCTGCATTGTTTAATAGGAAATAAATATGTCAGCCTCCATATGCCTCTCAATCCAGCTGCGCTTTAAGACCCTTGAGAGATATATTTATAAGAATGTGGTCATATCCTTGAAATTATTTTCCAGCATGTATCTGAGTGGTTAGCTTGCTGTAGTTTGAACAATATGTCCGCAGCCCAGGGAAAATGTACCACATTTACCAGCATGCAGCACTGCTGGACAGGTGTCATTTTCACAGCAGCATCAATAAGAAACAAAAAAGACTCAATTAAAATGGATGGGCTAGCAATTTAATTAAAACAAAAACAACAAAAGATGATCCCACTTGTATATAGACCATGTCAAGAAGAGAATATGTCTTAGTAAACGGATGCTAAGCCCACTTTGCTGTGCCATTTAGCAGTCTGACATTGAACGTTGTAATGTTTTTCATGCCTAGGAAATCATTCCCCATATGGCAGAGCAGTACGGCTTCCAGTATGAATTAGTCCAATACAAATGGCCAAGATGGCTTCATCAGCAGACAGAAAAGCAGCGGATAATTTGGGGTTACAAAATCCTCTTTCTTGATGTCCTGTTCCCACTTGCTGTAGACAAAATCATCTTTGTTGACGCTGACCAGGTACAGTACTGAATGCAGAATGAAGCATGACTTTGTAGCACAATCAGGTGCCAACTAACAGTAGTCAGTGTGAAAAGTGATGTTATTCTCAAGCCAAATCTCAAGCTTAGTGGCAAACAGGCTGATACTGCGAATCTATCTCAGGTAATTAAGTGAGCATTCTTTTAGTCACACTGGGGTTTGGGGATCTCATTTCCTTTTTTCTGTAGTCTACATTAAATATCCATGCAAAAGACTTTCATTTCTGTGTTTTCCATTTATCTGTGCTCTTATAAGTTCTTCTAAGTTCAGGATGTTCAGCGTTTAAATGATTTGTGTCTTGCCTGTAGCTCCTAAGGAAAGGAGTGTGAGCTTGCGTTTAATGAGAAAATTGCAAGAACCATTGCTCCACAGATCCTTACAAATCCAAGCAAGACCCTTGAGTCGAAACATGTTTAATCCGAGTATTGACAGTTTTTATCCAAGCACATCATTAAATTGTGTGTTATTTGGAAATGTTACCTTAACCACTTCTGCCCTGGCTCCCTTGTTTGTTCAATCTGTTGTCATTCTAGATGGTTTTATACAGTATATAAATTTAGACTTGCATTTTTGCCAACATAACTTTTTACAATATTCCTGATGAGAAGAAGCTAAATGGAAATGACCATTTGTTGCCTTTCTTGGAGCTCAGGTGTCAGGGCAGATGTGCATGTACATTGTTGGGATCATGAAGGCTGATTTAGCCACCTTACACGATCAGCCTCTTAGCTGCTAATATTCTGCATTGTTTGGTAGCAGGTAATGCAGATGAGAAAAGTTCAATTCTGTGCTTAAAACAAAAGATGTCAGAGCTGCCATGAGTTTTTGCTTTTTTGCCTTCACAAAGCGAGAATATGAATTTACATACATATCCGTGTGTGTGCATGGATATAGTTTTATATTTCTTTTATGACGAATAGAAGCCTGCATGACACCTCCCAAGCAGAAAAAGGATTGAAGGACCACTATCCCAGAAAAGTATAACATTTAAAATACAAGTAAACACATATAAATAAGAAGCTAGTTTCTTCCAGAGTAAAATGAGCCATAAATTACTTTTCTCCTACGTTGCTGTCGATTACAGTAATTGTTAAGAAACCGTCACTTGCAGTAGGTTGTAGAATTCTGACAGAACCGACAGGTTTTTGACCAGCTCATCTCCTCATGGGGGATTCTCAGCATGGCCTTTATTCTTTATAAAGACACTCCCTGAAAATGATTTATTCAAATATGCTAGTCAGCCTCCCTGTTCACTGCACACTTTTTTTGACAATTGGGTGGAGCAACTGCCATACACTAAGTGCTTTTGAAAATAAAACACTGAGAACACCCCATGAGGAGATGAGCTGGTCCAAAACTTGTTGGTTCTGTCAGATTTCTACAACCCACTGTAAGTTACAGCAAGATATGAGAAAAGGTAATGTATAGCACATTTTACTCTTGGAGAAAGAAATGTACTTCTTATTTGTATATGTTTATATGAACTTTAAATTTTACGATTTTTGCAATAGTGGTCCCTTTAAAGTGAACCCGAGGTGACCGTTATATAGAGGCTGCCATATTTATTTCCTTTTAAGCAATACCAGTTGCCTGGCTATCCTGCTGATCTTCTGCATCTAATACTTTTAGCCATAGACCCTAAGCAAGCATGCAGCAGGTGTTTCTGACAATATTGTTAGAACTGACAAGATTAGCTGCATGCTTGTTTCTGGTGTTATTCAGACACTACTGCAGCTAAATAGATCAGCAGGGCTGCAAGGCAACTGGTATTGTTTAAAAGAAAACAAATATGGCAGCCTCCATGTCACTGTCATCTCGGGTTCACTTTAAGGTGAAATAAAGCCCAAAGGAAGATACTAGCCTTGGCTTTCCCCTTATAGTCTTTTTTTGGTAAGCTGTGGTGTGAGTGGCCTCAGAGAAGGCCTCAGGCCCACTAGGCCTCAGGCTGTTGCCTTGCAGGTGAATCTTGCTCTGCTCCCAAAGGCTGTAGATGCTGAGGTCACCGTTGCCATATAAACTGACAAAAAAAGGTGGCAACTCACTCTATTTATGTCTGATTGGCTTGAAGGAAGCACTTTGGTAGAAATGCAACATAACAGAGGTTTCTAACTCACCAGCAAGCCAGCAACTGGCTCTTTTACATTTCAGTGAATAGAATTCAGGCATGTAAAAAAAACACTGTTTAGATTGTACCCTAAATCTGGATGTCTAGAAAGCAGGATTATATGCTGTGTATACATTTACATTGTCTTAGTACGTCCCTTTCCTCAGATCTCCTCACTTTCTACCTTGTCTCCTTCAGTCAGCAGTGATAACTAAGTCTCTGCACTGCTCCACTCCTTCCTGTCACCTTGTAATGTTAACTGTGTTATCTCAGTGATGCTTAGAGGCAGGAATTAATGGTTTACAGTCAGACAAAATGTAGGTCAGATGCTGGTAATGTCATTTTCAGAATTTGCAGATAGCAAGATGGCAGCCCCAAGACACAAAGCCAACAGGTGATACAACCCTGGTCAACAAGATTAGATGGCACTGTGCATTACTTAGCAATGTTATTTCGGGATGTAGATCAAGAGGGAAAGTTTAGCTCTAGTTTGCTTTAAAGAAGCAATGTCATAGGGGAAGGCATATTTAGAAGCGTGCATACATGGAATGTTCTGTGCAGTGTTATTACAACTTTTACTCCCTCGCCATTGTGAAACATTTCTTTGTGTTTAGATTGTAAGGACAGATTTGAAGGAACTGCGAGATTTTGACCTTGGTGGTGCCCCTTATGGTTACACTCCTTTCTGTGATAGTCGTAAAGAGATGGATGGCTACCGGTTTTGGAAATCTGGTTACTGGGCGTCACATCTTGGACACAGAAAATACCACATCAGGTAAAAAAGAAAAAAAAATGTGCCAGATGCTAATAGGATCTCATTGTGTATTGTAATAAAAATTCAACTCCATATAATATATATTTAGACTTAGAACTTACGTTAACCTCCATGCAAAATGTAATCTAATTGCTTATTAAACAGAGTGCTCAAATGTTGCCTCTTTTTTGTGTGAAATAAGACTGCTGCTACACAATCAACTCAAAATATGTTATCACATAACCAGATAGAGTTGTGCCAAGAGAGTTTGTTTTTTGGGAGAGAATTAAGCCTGGTACACACTTTTAATTAGGATTGGTAATTCACTGAGCAATTTTACCACCTCCATATAGTGTGAGACCTTAACTACTTAACCACTTGAGGACCCACCCTTTACCCCCCCTTAAGGACCAGCGCTGTTTGTTTGGATCTGTGCTGGGTGGGCTCTGCAGCCCCCAGCACAGATCCGCGGCCACACAGAGCGATCAGATCGCCCCCCTTTTTTCCCCCCTATGGGGATGATGTGCAGGGGGGGTCTGATCGCTCCTACTTGCAGGCATTTTGCGGGGGGGGCACCTCAAAGCCCCCCCCGCGGCGACATTCTCCCCCCTCCCTCTCCTACCTGCTCCCCCGGGAGATCTGGGCTGCACAGGACGCTATCCGTCCTGTGCAGCCAGTGACAGGCTGTCTTCTGTCACATGGCGGCGATCCCCGGCCGCTGATTGGCCGGGGATCGCCGATCTGCCTTACGGCGCTGCTGCGCAGCAGCGCCGTACAAATGTAAACAAAGCGGATTATTTCCGCTTGTGTTTACATTTAGCTTGCGAGCCGCCATCGGCGGCCCGCAGGCTATTCACGGAGCCCCCCGCCGTGATTTGACAGGAAGCAGCCGCTCGTACGAGCGGCTGCTTCCTGATTAATTAGGCTGCAGCTGGCGACGCAGTACTGCGTCGCTGGTCCTGCAGCTGCCACTTTGCCGACGCACGGTATAAGCGTGCGGTCGGCAAGTGGTTAAAGACCACGCCACGCCAACTGGTGTGGATGCGGCGGCAGCCCCAGGACCGCCTAATGTCAATTGGCGCGCAGTCCTGGAGGCGTGTTTTGCAGGAGATCGCGTGCGCCACTGGGAACTCCGCTCCGTCATCAGTCTCCTAGCGGCGATCGCCGCTGGTTACTATAGAGCCTTCCCTCTCATCTCCCTGTGCCCATTCCAGCGCTGGCTCCCCGTAGCATTATTTGATTTAATTAGTCAAATACTGCTCTCCGCCACCGGAGGGAGGCTTTGGAAGTCCGAGCGCTCCTGAAGATGGGCTGCTCCATACTGCACACGCGCGGGTGCCCTCTCTCGCGCTGTATAGAACCGCCTGTCTACAGGGAACTCCCAAAGACTTCCGAAGTCCCCCACAGTGGGAGATTAAAATGGAGGAGCCAGCGCTGCACCAGAGAGGAGAGGGAAGGCTCATGAGGGCCCAGAGCCTTC
Organism: Hyperolius riggenbachi; assembly: GCF_040937935.1. NCBI lineage: Eukaryota > Metazoa > Chordata > Amphibia > Anura > Hyperoliidae > Hyperolius > Hyperolius riggenbachi. The sequence continues at coordinate 194,689,361 of NC_090647.1, read as the reverse complement.
CCTCTCCTTAGGTAAGTATCTGGTTTCTTTTTTTTTTTTTTTTAAAGACTCCCATTAGCTTTAAAACCCAAATACTTTGGTCACATAGGGCTCAATTCTGGTAGCGTTTAGTAAATAATTACCTCATGGAATTGGGTTTACCTCATGAGGGAAATCAACTTTTGAATTCTGGTAGTTTAACCACTTGAGGACCACAGTCTTTTGGCCCCTTAAGGACCAGAGCCTTTTTCTCCATTCAGACCACTGCAGCTTTCACGGTTTATTGCTCGGTCATACAACCTACCACCTAAAGGAATTTTACCTCCTTTTCTTGTCACTAATACAGCTTTCTTTTGCTGCTATTTGATTGCTGCTGCGAGTTTTAGTTTTTATTATATTCATCAAAAAAGACATGAATTTTGGCAAAAAAAATGACTTTTTTAACTTGCTGTGCTGACATTTTTCAAATAAAGTAAAATTTCCTATACATTTGAGCGCGAAAGTTATTCTGCTACATGTCTTTGATAAAAAAAAAAACCATTCAGTGTATATTTATTGGATTGGGTAAAAGTTATAGCGTTTACAAACTATGGTGCCAAAAGTGAATTTTCCCATTTTCAAGCATCTCTGACTTTTCTGCGCCCCTGTCAGGTTTCATGAGGGGCTAAAATTCCAGGATAGTACAAATACCCCCCAAATGACCCCATTTTGGAAAGAAGACATCCCAAAGTATTCAGTGAGAGGCATGGTGAGTTCATAGAATTTATTTTTTGTCACAAGTTAGCGGAAAATGACACTTTCTGACAAAAAAAAAAAGAAAAAAAAAAGGTTTCCATTTCTTCTAACTTGCGACAAAAAAAAAAATAAAATCTGCCACAGACTCACTATGCTCCTCTCTGAATACCTTGAAGTGTCTACTTTCCAAAATGGGGTCATTTGTGGGGTGTGTTCACTGTCCTGGCATTTTGGGGGGTGCCTAATTGTAAGCACCCCTGTAAAGCCTAAAGATGCTCATTGGACTTTTGGCCCCTTAGCGCAGTTAGGCTGCAAAAAAGTGCCACACATGTGGTATTGCCGTACTCAGGAGAAGTAGTATAATGTGTTTTGGGGTTTATTTTTACACATACCCATGCTGGGTGGGAGAAATATCTCCGTAAATGACAATTGTTTAATTTTTTTTACACACAATTGTCTATTTATAGAGATATTTCTCCCACTCAGCATGGGTATGTGGAAAAATACACCCCAAAACACATTATACTACTTCTCCTGAGTACGGCGATACCACATGTGTGGCACTTTTTTGCACCCTAACTGCGCTAAGGGGCCCAAAGTTCAATGAGTACCTTTAGGATTTCACAGGTCATTTTGAGAAATTTCGTTTCAAGACTACTCCTCACGGTTTAGGGCCCCTAAAATGCCAGGACAGTATAGGAACCCCACAAATTACCCCATTTTAGAAAGAAGACACCCCAAGGTATTCCGTTAGGAGGATGGTGAGTTCATAGAAGATTTTTTTTTTTGTCACAAGTTAGCGGAAATTGATTTTAATTGTTTTTTTTTTCACAAAGTGTCATTTTCCGCTAACTTGTGACAAAAAATAAAATCTTCTATGAACTCACCATACTCCGTACGGAATACCTTGGGGTGTCTTCTTTCTAAAATGGGGTAATTTGTGGGGTTCCTATACTGTCCTGGCATTTTAGGGGCCCTAAACCGTGAGGAGTAGTCTTGAAACCAAATGTCGCAAAATGACCTGTGAAATCCTAAAGGTACTCATTGGACTTTGGGCCTCTTAGCGCACTTAGGGTGCAAAAAAGTGCCACACATGTGGTACCGCTGTACTCAGGAGAAGTAGTATAATGTGTTTTGGGGTGTATTTTTACACATACCCATGCTGGGTGGGAGAAATATCTCTGTAAATGACAATTGTTTGATTTTTTTTACACACAATTGTCCATTTACAGAGAGATTTCTCCCACCCAGCATGGGTATGTGTAAAAATACACCCTAAAACACAATATACTACTTCTTCTGAGTACGGCGATACCACATGTGTGACACTTTTTTGCAACCTAGGTGCGCTAAGGGGCCTAACGTCCTATTCACAGGTCATTTTGAGGCATTTGGATTCTAGACTACTGCTCACGGTTTAGGGCCCCTAAAATGCCAGGGCAGTATAGGAACCCCACAAGTGACCCCATTTTAGAAAGAAGACACCCCAAGGTATTCTGTTAGGAGTATGGTGAGTTCATAGAAGATTTTTTTTTGTCACAAGTTAGCGGAAAATGACACTTTGTGAAAAAAAAAACAATACATATCAATTTCCGCTAACTTGTGACAAAAAATAAAATCTTCTATGAACTCATCATACACCTAACAGAATACCTTGCGGTGTCTTCTTTCTAAAATGGGGTCACTTGTGGGGTTCCTATACTGCCCTGGCATTTTAGGGGCCCTAAACCGTGAGGAGTAGTCTTGAACCCAAATGTCTCAAAATGACCTGTGAAATCCTAAAGGTACTCATTGGACTTTGGGCCCCTTAGCACAGTTAGGCTGCAAAAAAGTGTCACACATGTGGTATCGCCGTACTCAGAAGAAGTAGTATAATGTGTTTTGTGGTGTATTTTTACATATAACCATGCTGGGTGGGAGAAATATCTCTGTAAATGACACATTTTTGATTTTTTTTTACACACAATTGTCCATTTACAGAGAGATTTCTCCCACCCAGCATGGGTATGTGTAAAAATACACCACAAAACACATTATACTACTTCTCCTGAGTATGGCGATACCACATGTGTGACACTTTTTTGCAGCCTAGGTGCGCTAAGGGGCCCAATGTCCTATTCACAGGTCATTTTGAGGCATTTGTTTTCTAGACTACTCCTCACGGTTTAGGGCCCCTAAAATGCCAGGGCAGTATAGGAACCCCACAAGTGACCCCATTTTAGAAAGAAGACACCCCAAGGTATTCTGTTAGGGGTATGGTGAGTTCATAGAAGATTTTATTTTTTGTCACAAGTTAGTGAAAAATGACACTTTGTGAAAAAAACAATAAAAATCCAATTTCCGCTAACTTTTGACAAAAAATAAAATCTTCTATGAACTCATCATACACCTAACAGAATACCTTGGGGTGTCTTCTTTCTAAAATGGGGTCACTTGTGGGGTTCCTATACTGCCCTGGCATTTTAAGGGCCCAAAACTGTGAGTAGTCTGGAAACCAAATTTCTCAAAATGACTGTTCAGGGGTATAAGCATCTGCAAATTTTGATGACAGGTGGTCTATGAGGGGGCAAATTTTGTGGAACTGGTCATAAGCAGGGTGGCCTCTTAGATGACAGGATGTTTTGGGCCTGATCTGATGGATAGGAGTGCTAGGGGGGTGACAGGAGGTGATTGATGGGTGTCTCAGGGGCGGTTAGAGGGGAAAATAGATGCAATCAATGCACTGGGGAGGTGATCGGAAGGGGGTCTGAGGGGGATCTGAGGGTTTGGCCGAGTGATCAGGAGCCCACACAGGGCAAATTAGGGCCTGATCTGATGGGTAGGTGTGCTAGGGGGTGACAGGAGGTGATTGATGGGTGTCTCAAGGTGTGATTAGAGGGGGGAAATAGATGCAAGCAATGCACTAGCGAGGTGATCAGGGCTGGGGTCTGAGGACGTTCTGAGGTGTGGGCGGGTGATTGGGTGCCCGCAAGGGGCAGATTAGGGTCTAATCTGATGGGTAACCGTGACAGGTGGTGATAGGGGGTGATTGATGGGTAATTAGTGGGTGTTTAGAGGAGAGAAGAGATGTAAACACTGCACTTGGGAGGTGATCTGATGTCGGATCTGCGGGCGATCTATTGGTGTGGGTGGGTGATCAGATTGCCCGCAAGGGGCAGGTTAGGGGCTGATTGATGGGTGGCAGTGACAGGGGGTGATTGATGGGTGGCAGTGACAGGGGGTGATTGATAGGTGATTGACAGGTGATCAGTGGGTTATTACAGGGAATAACAGATGTAAATATTGCACTGGCGAATTGATAAGGGGGGGGGTCTGAGGGCAATCTGAGCGTGTGGGCGGGTGATTGGGTGCCCGCAAGGGGCAGATTAGGGTCTAATCTGATGGGTAACAGTGACAGGTGGTGATAGGGGGTGATTGATGGGTAATTAGTGGGTGTTTAGAGGAGAGAAGAGATGTAAACACTGCACTTGGGAGGTGATCTGATGTTGGATCTGCGGGCGATCTATTGGTGTGGGTGGGTGATCAGATTGCCCGCAAGGGGCAGGTTAGGGGCTGATTGATGGGTGGCAGTGACAGGGGGTGATTGATGGGTGGCAGTGACAGGGGGTGATTGATAGGTGATTGACAGGTGATCAGTGGGTTATTACAGAGAATAACAGATGTAAATATTGCACTGGCGAATTGATAAGGGGGGGGTCTGAGGGCAATCTGAGCATGTAGGAGGGTGATTGGGTGCCCGCAAGGGGCAGATTAGGGTCTAATCTGATGGGTAACAGTGACAGGTGGTGATAGGCAGTGATTGATGGGTAATTAATGGGTGTTTAGAGGAGAGAAGAGATGTAAACACTGCACTTGGGAGGTGATCTGATGTCGGATCTGCGGGCGATCTATTGGTGTGGGTGGGTGATCAGATTGCCCGCAAGGGGCAGGTTAGGGGCTGATTGATGGGTGGCAGTGACAGGGGGTGATTGATGGGTGGCAGTGACAGGGGGTGATTGATAGGTGATTGACAGGTGATCAGTGGGTTATTACAGGGAATAACAGATGTAAATATTGCACTGGCGAATTGATAAGGGGGGGTCTGAGGGCAATCTGAGCGTGTGGGCGGGTAATTGGGTGCCCGCAAGGGGTAGATTAGGGTCTAATCTGATGGGTAACAGTGACAGGTGGTGATAGGGGGTGATTGATGGGTGATTGATGGGTAATTAGTGGGTGTTTAGAGGAGAGAAGAGATGTAAACACTGCACTTGGGAGGTGATCTGATGTCGGATCTGCGGGCGATCTATTGGTGTGGGTGGGTGATCAGATTGCCCGCAAGGGGCAGGTTAGGGGCTGATTGATGGGTAGCAGTGACAGGGGGTGATTGACGGGTGATTGACAGGTGATCAGGGGGGATAGATGCATATAGTACACGGTGGGGGGGGTGATCAGGAGGGGGCAGTGGGCAGGGGGGGGGGGATAAAAAAAAAATAGCGTTGACAGATAGTGACAGGGAGTGATTGATGGGTGATTAGGGGGGTGACTGGGTGCAAACAGTGGTCTGGGGGGTGGGCAGGGGGGGTCTGAGGGGTGCTGTGGGCGATTAGGGGGCAGGGGGGGGGGGAATCAGTGTGCTTGGGTGCAGACTAGGGTGGCTGCAGCCTGCCCTGGTGGTCCCTCGGACACTGGGACCACCAGGGCAGGAGGCAGCCAGTATAATAGGCTTTGTATACATTACAAAGCCTATTATACAATGTGTCAGCGGCGATCCGGGTGCTAGTAACCCGCCGGCGCTTCCGAACGGCCGGCGGGTTACTACGAGCGGTGGGCGGAGCAAGTCCCCGGCGGCTGATCGCGTCACGAATGACGCGATCGCCGCATAGCCACTCCCACAGCCGCCCCCGCCGATGGGCGTATTGCGGTCGTTTGGGCCCGGACTTTGCCGCCGCCCATCGGCTGGGGGCGGTCCTCAAGTGGTTAAGTAATGTTTTATCTCATGTAATTTCATGAGGTAATTCATGAGGTAATTTTCTACTAAAAATGTGTGGTATTTAGTAGTGAAATACCTCACACTTGAATTCTGAAGTGAAATATGGGGCGTGTTTGCATGTCTTTTACCTCACATAATTAGACCTACCTCTATCACATGATAAATGCAGTGCTGTGACAGAATTGTGATATCTGTCACATAACATGGAGCCTTTTCAGCTTGTTCTGTGTTCAGGGCCCCCATATTTTGCTGAAATAAGTAAAAGTGATCCGACCAACGAATCCCCCCGCCCCAGCTTCCATTTTGTTTTAAAAAAGAAAAAGTGCTCCAAACCCTGTACAGTCCTTCATCTGCCGCGCCCCCCCCCCACCCCACCCCCTCAACATTGCCATTCCCCAACCTCTGGTTGGAAAAAAAAGTAAAAATGCTCCAACCCACAACCTCTATTTTAAAAAAAATTAAGTAAAACTGCGGCAAACACTGATTCCCACCCCCCTCCTCCTCTGGTTAAAAGTTCTCAGAGGCCGCCCCCAGCAGCCTCTAAAAGTAAAAGTGCTGTAACCCCCCCTCCAGACCTCATCCTCTAAAAGTAAAAGTACTCACACCCCCAGTCTCTAAAAGTGCTGACCCCTCCCCAGCCTCTAAAAGTGCTCCGATTCTCTCCCCCCCCCCCCCTCACCAGCCTCTAAAAGTGCTCCTACCCCCCTCCCTCTCCCCAGCCTCTAAAGGTAAATGAGCTGAATTTTTTTTTTATAATGGATGCCTATAAATTTAGGCTGCTACATAATCAAATACACATTTGCTCCTCAAAAAAAAAAAAAAAAAAAAAAAAGACCATCCTAACTTATGGAAGACAATTAAAGACTATTACTTATTTGCTGCAGGCTTACCACTGAAATACCTCATGTTTTACCTCACTCTATGCATTTACCTCATGTTTTACCTCATTTTTTACCTCATGTTCGGAAATGGAGAAAAATCTTTCAGAATTGATAAAAGAAGAGGAAAATACCTCATGAGGTATTTTACCTACAAAAAAATAATTACCTCACATAGCTACCATATTTGAGCCCGTAATGAGAAGACCAGATTCTTTGGAGAAATCCTTGATGCTCGAAAAAATTGAGGGCAAAATAAGATGACAGAGGCTAAGATGGATAGACAGTATATGTGAAGCTATGAACATGCTTATACAGCAGCAGAAAGAAGCAGTGATTGGCCGAGACATCTGGCGTGCAGAAGTACATATGGTCAAGAAGAGTCTGAGCCGACTGAACAAATGAGGAGGAGGAGGAATAGATTGTGGGATTTGCTCACATCATTTTAGTAAAAATCTGTTTAAAAATTGATCAAAACATTGCCTCTTACACTGATTGTTGTAAATGGATATCTCCATTCCTCCCCCAACCTCCAGTCTGATCAATAGTAAAAATAGCATTTCCAGATGTTTTTTTTTTTCATGATATTTTGATCATAGATTGATTATCCTCTAGTTAAACATCATGTTTGAGTTGATATTTCTCTTGAAATTAACTTCTGTTTGCTTAAAAATGTTGCATGATGCATACCTACCTTTCATATGACCTAAGATTTCCATCATTTCCCATTATGTATTTTGTATCTGTAAGTCTTAAAACACAAAACCATATGGACATGTGGTGTAGTGTGTGTGTGTATTAATTTGTTTTTCACTCTATTTCTATCTTGTTAATAAAGTATTTACCCATTTCCATGACATACAAATAATCTTGTACATGTGTTACAGTGCACTGTATGTGGTGGATCTGAAAAAATTCAGGAAAATAGCTGCAGGTGACAGACTGCGTGGGCAATATCAGGCGCTTAGCCAAGATCCAAACAGCTTGTCTAATCTGGATCAGGTAAGTAACTCTGAACCCCTTTTTATTCTATGGCTACAGAAGGGAAGAAACAGGTTGTTTTTTCTTGTATAAAGGTGATCCTGTAGTTCAGTGTTCACCAACCCTGTCCTTAAGGCCCACCAACAGTGCATGTTTTGTGGAAATCCACAGAGGTAGTGAATCAGGTCTGCTGAGGCACTAATTACCCCACCTGTGCATGTTTGTTTTTTTGTAAAACATGCACTGTTGGTGGGCCTTGAGGACAGGGTTGGGAAACTGGACTGTAATTGATTGCTACAAATTAAACTGATGGCATGGCTGCATACTGTGAAGCTTTACCATGTGAGCAGCACTCTCTGCATGCACTAAAAGGCTTCTTCTGAGCCCTGGTTGGTTGCCAAAACTGAGTGGAGATTCAACACCAGACTTCTGGACTGACTTTAGGAACCAAAAAAAAAAAAACCCAAAATATTTTGTGGGCACCATAGAAGGCACACTTTAAGATATGTGTTGGGCTCCTGTGGAAGGAAAAACTCAGAGCCTTTGACACACCTTGGATACATAGGCAGATCTGTAATATTTTATTTGGCAACATATTCATTGATTCTCTCTAAATGCCATGCTAACTATACAGTGGGCAGGGTTCAATACTTCTAGGCTTCTCCTTGCGACGACGACGCCCCCCCCCCCCCCCCCCCCCAATGATTGGTTTATGTGTTGAGGAATCTGTGATTTGCATTGTGTGTGTGGCTGCAATTGCTTCTATCTATTTTAACAGCCATATTTCTGAACATTATCTTATTAAGCACAAGCCAACACAGCGCTCACCAAGCAAAAAGGTTGCTAACAGTAATATGCAGTCTTAAGTATTAATAAAAAGGTATCAGCCTCAGTTCAATATATACAACATCTGCTATATACTAATAATGCCAATAATCCACAATCTAATGTATGCAACAGTTTGAGCGCTATACACCGTATAAAGTCCTCAAAACGCAATTAACAGGTGGAGCGCTCTCCCTAGATATGTGTGTAATTTACAAAGTCATTCAAGAATATGGAATCAGCGCTCAAGCCCACAGGTGCGATTATGCAGTTATCAGATAGGTGCTTGCCCTGCACGCCAGAATCCCCCCTTCAGTTTGGGATGTAATAGATGTTGCGTCTGTTCAGGGCTTGTCAGAGCTTCTGGGATATAGACTACCCCAACACCTCTCACACAAACCACACCACCACCTTATTTGATGTGCATAAAAAAAATATCTCCCATGACGTAAAAGTGTTAAAACTTTTTATTCAAAAAAGTGCAATGTGTAAAACCATATGAAAAATTTTTAAGCAATTCCCTATGAGTACATATAGCACAGATTGCTTGTACCACTGAAACTGTGGTTATTAGGTATTGCAAAAAACAGCTGCACTTAGCTTATGCAGAGCAGGGAAGAATGTGAAATTAAAGGCACCACCAGCAAATGTTCCTCCATCCATTCGCATGCAGCCTCCGTGTAAAAACACAACTTCCACGTGTAACACCTTGGCCATGTCCAGCCTGCGCCCCATGCTGCTTGTGTCACTCAATAGCTCCACCCTACGTTTTTCGTCTCCTTAGCAACTCATCAGGGGCTATGGAGGCTGCTGCTCCTTAGCCCCGGAAGAGTTGCTAAAAAATGTTGTTTTACACAGTTTTTTTTTAGCTCACATTGTGTTTTTTTTTTTTTTCTTTTAAAGCTATCTAATAACTGCATAATCGCACCTGTGGGCTTAAGCGCTGATTCCATATTCTTGAATGACTGTGTATCGATTTCTGAACATATATAGTCTCCTGCATGCAAGGCAGTCGTCCATATTTGAAACTTTTACGTTGTAACGAACATGCAGGAAAGATGAATTATTTAAAGAGACTCTGTAACAAAATGTTCAGCCTTATTTCTTCTATCCTATAAGTTCCTATACCTGTTCTAATGTGGTCTGTCTTACTGCAGCCTTTCCTAGTTGCACAGTGGCCTCTCCATGCCCCCTGCAGGCTCTGTGGGAGTCACAGACTGAGCTCCTCTCAGCCTATCACAAGCTGGTTAGCAGCCATGTCTTTTGTTTGTAAACACTGCCTAAAACTGGCAATTACAAGCCAGGATTGCAGCAGGGCGTGGCAGAAACAGCACAGAGGGGCCCAGGAGAACATAATGAATAGAATGGTATGCTTTTTATTGTAAGAATTTTAGAGCACAGATTCTCTTTAAAGAGATGCAACAAATCTGTCTTATGTAGAAAGTGTTAATAATGTATAGTATTAAGATAACTGCCATTAAAGGGAACCAGAAGTAAGAGACATATGGAGGCTGCCATATTTTTTTGCCATATTCCTTTTAAACAATACCAATTGCCTGACAGCCCTGCTAAACTCATTGGCAGAGGTAGTATCTGAATCTCACACCTGAAAAAAGCATGCAGCTAATCTAGTCAGATTTGTGTCAGAACATTTGATCTGCATGCTTTTTCAGGGTCCACAAAAATGTGATAAGTAAAACAAAGTAAACTGGGATACTCAGTTAAGTTAATATAGAATAACATTACTTCTGCTATTTTGCAATTTTCTTGCAGGATTTACCAAACAACATGATTCATCAAGTGTCAATAAAATCCCTTCCCCAAGATTGGCTTTGGTGTGAGACCTGGTGTGATGACAAGTCAAAAACAAGAGCCAAGACTATTGATCTAGTAAGATGCTGTAGAACAATTAATCATCTCTTTAGTACATATTTTTTCATTATTCAGTTCTTCCGGATAATTTACCAGTTTGCTCATATGGTTTAGGAATCCGATGCTTTGAAATCAAATAGATATCTCAGTAAACCTTCAGTATTGCTCATTCTGAAACTAGATCAACCCTTCGTTCCTGGACCTCAGATTGTCCTAATTCTGAGCCACATACATTGTATCTCATTAATCATCTGTAGTAATTGTAGTAGTAATTGTTGTACCTGAGAGAAGACTAGAGGCAGAGATTCACTACTAATTATAAAAAAAACAAAAATAATCAAAAACTGTCATATGTGAATATTTAGGCATCCCATTACACATGGACAGTACAATCTGCATTCTGTTTATTAGTTAAACAATCTTCTTTTTGATATGTAAAACACAGTTGAGATTAGTAAAGAAAACTTTAGTTCAGGCTTGCTTTATCTGCACAAAATCTTTAATTCAAATGACATACAGTATCAGAGTTATTTGCCTATCATCAGTGCAATGTACAAATTTGCATGATTCTGTATTATTATTTCTATTATATATATATATATATGTATTATTATTTCTAATATATATATATATATATATATATATATATATATATATATATATATATATATATTCCTGCTTTCATGGAAGCAGACATATGGTTAACATCCTGTGTTTACAAATTAGCTGCTCTGCGGAGGCTGACAGCTGACACAGCTGAGAGATTAAATTAAAGCTTGTGATTAGTCACAGATGAGGGGGAATGAGACCAGCTAAACTCTATAAATACAGGGGGGCGTAGCTTCAGCAGAGAGGAAGACGGCCGTACTTCGAGAAAGCTCCGTCAGCGACCTGATACAGCGGCTCACAGCATGCTCCATTCGGAGGAGATTTCTGCAGGAGAGGCGAGGAAGATGGCAGTAGACCCCGAGACCTCCACAAAAAAGGAAACGACACTTCTCCCGACCCCAGAAACTTACAGATTTCTTTGCGCCGGTGGTGGAGATGCGCTCGCAAAATGGCGCTGTTCCCTAGATAGGCGGCAACTATCCACGCATTCCGCTGATAGCGGCAATGACGCCACGCAGCAAGCTGGGCGATCTCTTTCCCCAGACACCGCTTCTTTATCTCCATCCCAGAGCCCAGCTAAATCTCAGCCTAAAAGCTAAACCGAACAGACAGAGGATGGCAACACAGTAAGCCGCACAGGCCAGCAGTACGCTGCTGCAACATATCCTATGGAGGCATTCCCAGCTTCAGATCAGGCTGCCTCGCAAGTTTATATAAAAGATATTCTGCTCACTCATATCTGCTCCTCATATCTCTGCCCTGACCAGGGCCGGATTTACAGCTTAGGAGCCTAAAGGCACAGAAGTTCTGGCGCCCTAAGCCCCGCCTATCCGCACAGGCCACACCCCCAACTCACGCCCCTTTTTCTTACGCAAACTAATGTAGATTTTACCAAAGGCAGTTAGAGAATACTAACTATGCAGATATTGCCAATGACATTCAGAATGTACCAAATATATGCTATTACCAACAACAAGCAGATAATACAAATCACAAGGAATTAATACAGATAACACATAGTTTCATGTCAGACGGGTACGTCTTGGTGTGACAGTGCGCACGTAAAGCACTTGGAGGTTCCCAGCAAGTGCGGTCACAAGGCGCCCAAGCGGACATACTGCGCATGCACAGCATAGTATGTCTGGGTTTGAGAGCGCCAACAGGACCCTTAGAATGGAAAGGAAAATAGGCAAATTGAGGCAGACACCGGCCCACGGGAGGTGCAGTAAGCATATGTACAACTCCCCACACACACAGACAATTTGAGGATATGTTTAGGACTAAGATATCCTTTAAAATAAATATCAGGCATTTGCGAAAATGTGGAAAATGCGATCTACTTACCTGTTGCTTCCTCCAGCCCCGGAAAGCAATGTGCCCCTTGCCACAGCTCCGCTCCCAGCTGGTCTCTAAGGGTCCCCTTTGTTGCAGATGCCGACCTGGCAAGGTCGTTATTTTCTGCGCCATTGTGCGGCTGCTCACAATCACATAGCCGGGAGATTTGTGTGCAGGTGCAGTGCTTCTGCGCCTGCACAGAACACTCCCGGCTACGTGAGCGTGATCCCGCAAGCGCAGAAGATACCGACATCGCTGGGTTGGCATCTGCAACCGAGGGGACCTTTGGAGACCGGCTGGGAACGGAGCTGTGGCAAGGGACACATAGCTTTCCGGGGCTGGAGGAAGGAACAAGTAAGTAGATCGCATTTTCTTTAAAATACATATTTCCTTTAACCCTCACTGATCTCTAGCTGAGACTACATTACTTCCTCCTTCTAAAAGTGTCCCCTGCTGAGGCAATCCTATGCTTCCCCTTACTCCTTCAAGTGGTTCCCCTCCCCATTTGACACCTAGTCCTGGCCTCCAGCAGTGTTTTTACAGAGTGACACCTCAGCACTGACCAGCTGTCACCTGATCTGATCAGAGTAGCAAATACATCTGATTAGGTCAGGTGACATCTGGACAGAGCTGCCTGTCACCCTATGGAAATATCACAGGATTGTCTCAGCAGGGGACACTGTTCAGAAGGAGGGGAGGGGGAAGCATTATAGTCTCTCAGCTAGGAAAAAAATGGGGGGAGGGGGGGAAGGAATCAAAGGTCCCAAGCCTCTCTGCATTAACGATTAGCCACTTACTCTGTCACTATAACTGTCTGTAGATCTCACTGGCACAATGCAAGTAGTCTGAATGCACGCTGGTCCTGTCACTGTGATGTCATGGAGCAGGAAGGAATGGCATCTTCAAAAGTCCCGGGCACAGGAACAGGCTGAACCAGTAGACATGGGGAGGGGGGTGGGGGCAGAGCTGTAGCCCACACGTTGTGCAGCAAAATCATCCCAAAGCCACATGTAACAGCATTCTGTGCTGCTCTCCCCACCACTCGCCTGTCACTTTACTGACCCTTTGCCTGCACGTGTGAAATGGAAGGGGGGATGGAGCTGTGTATACTTAGCCGAGCTCCACTTCCTCCTCCTCCCTCCCCCTCTACAGACTTTGTAATCACTTCAGTAACTTTCTCCCCTTATAGCTCCCGGCGGCTACAGAGTGAAAAAGTAAATAAAGCCAGCCGGAGGACAGTGTACGCTGCTCTCATCTTCCCGACCCCATCCAAGGCACTGTGACACACACCGCTCTCTGCCACTGTCTACTTCTCATGTGTGCCCCCAATAGAATACACACGGGGCGGGGGGCGGAGCTGTAAGGTAAACAGAGCAGCCAGGGCCGGTGCAGTAGCTCCTCAAACTCCCAGCCAGCAGCAGACGGACAATCTCGCCGCCCCCCGCCGCCTATGCACGCAGCTAGCTGTTGTTCACACAAGCGCTGCGTGCAGGCATGGAAACGGTGGGCGGGGAGAATGGGTAATGAATGTGTGTGTGCGTGTGTTGCCACTAGCCGCCCGCAGCCCGCCCCTCTCTGTACTTCCGCCCGCAGCCGCCCATTATCATGTAAATAAAGGCGCGAGCGGACGCTTTTGCATTTTCACTGATTCAAATTTAAAGGGGACATGACACAGACCCGCCCTCTGACCAATCAGGCGCCTGTAGGCACGTGCCTAGTGTGCCTTATGGTAAATCCGGCCCTGGCCCTGACTAATGATATCCAGTGCACACCAAAAACCTCTAGCAGATCTGCAAAACGCTAGAGGTTTTTGAAGCAGATATTCACAGCGATTCTAGGCATGCCTAGAGAGGTTATCTAAACATGCCTAGTGTTTTTGGGAGCATTTTTGTGTAGCAGATTTCATATATTGTTACTGAACAGCTTCTGTAACAAAAACGCCCAGAAAACTGCTCTGCTCTAGCGTTTTTCAGAGCGGTTTGAGCTTTTCCTATACTTTACATTGAGGCAGAAACGCATCTGCAACCGCAAAAATGCTGCAGGAGCCACGTTTGCGGTTTGCTAAAAACCTCAACTGCTGGTGTGCACAATCCCATTGAGGTACATTAGCCAAGTGTTTTCGCAAGCAGCAGCGTTTTTGAAAACACTACCAAAAATGCTTGGTGTGCACCAGGCATTACAGCAGGAATTGTCAGCTTTGGGAGACACAACAACAAAATGGTGGAGACTTCTGAAGCCCAATTCTCAGAGATTTCTTGGTTGAAACTTAAATCTGCAGATCTGGAAGATAGAAGTAAACTCTATAAATACATACAGGGTGCCTTTCTCTATAGTTTCCTTCTGTCCTGTGCAAGAGTTCAGGTCCCCTTTAAAGCAGAATGTAATTACCTATGATTCCTTCTCCTTAACACTTTTAATGCACCCCTTCAGGTCATACTTTGAAGGCACAGTTATCATTTAAATCTTAAATGAAATCTGCTATATTGCTTTAAATGAGTTGGCTGTTGACATTTTCCCTTTTCCCCAAGTGGCCTTCCCTTGCTCAGTCTTGAAACATAGATCACGGCATATAACCAAATCACTTGTGATAATGTATGACCATTCTTCAGTCTTTGCCCGCTGTATTCACTTGAACAGTTCTGACAGTAGGAATTTTTCAGTGGGAATCGACTCGGCCAACTCTGGAATAAGTCATGACCTTGTATTAAGCATAGGTCTATAGACAGAAATTGACCCTGTATCTCTTTGTGCATTACAGAGCCTTATTATGAATACATTTAGCTTGGCTGTATATTGTTTCAGGACATTTTTGCTCTGTACAGTAAGCTAAATGTTCCATCCGGTTAACTGTATTTCAGAGCCCATATATCTTTCTGACATTTTGCTTTCTTTACAGTGTTAGGAAATTGGTTCCTCTTTGTTTTCAGTTCTTAATCGAATGCGGCAGCTTGTTGTTCTACCTGTGCCTAAAGGGATCAAGTCTAATAAGCCATGGGAAAGATCTTATCCGTACGCTTGGAATTCTCAATCCATGGCAAATGTGTTGAGAGAGAATGAAGAGAAAATGTACAGCACACCGCCTGGGAGCATGTCTTATTCTGTAAATGCTCAATTTGTACAAGTCAATAAACTATTCTGTAATCTGTCAAGGGCTAGAAAGTAGAGCTGCTTTATTGCCTGGGGTGGTCAGAGGGAAATTTGACAGCTATTCAAACAGCACCTTAAAGATCTTGACAGCCTCTGGCATAATATATTGATATAAAGAGATATTTGCAATCATATAAGCGGTCAGGTTACAATTGCAGTTTATTGTACTTTGTACCACTCTGAAGAGAAATGGGATTTTACAGTGGGATTTCATAAGACGCACAGTTTACATCTCTGCCTGTAATTCTGTGATGCTGGGCATACACGGGGAGTTTATCCTTATCAATCGAGCCGCTGATGGCTCGATTGAAAATTTCCAACGTGTCCAATCACCGCGGCGGATCGATTCCGCGCTCAATCCCCGCGGGCGGACAATGCAAAAAAACGAACAGCTGATAAGAAGTGCCCGCGGGGACGAGAGGGAATCGATCCGGGCAGCCGCGGGGGGACTCGCCAGCATCGAGCCGCTGGCTCGATTCCGGTGCATTATCTTACCGTGTATTCCCAGCATTATCGTATTGGTTAGATGCTCTCTCCCTGGTATTTAGGGGAACTGATTTCTCAAAAGTAAAAAAATATAAAGCGATTATGTTACATGTGTATGTGTAGCACACTACATCTTCAATTCACTAAAACCTGTTCAGTAAACATTACATGTTCAGTGATTTAAAAAAAAAAATTTTTGAGTAATCACTAGGATTTCCACACATGCGGTAAAAGTTCGGAAATTTACCAAAAACCGCATGACTATTCACAAGGGGTTTTACCTCATGCAGTATTTCATTTGGTATTTTAAGGAATCGTGCAGTTTTTCATTCAGTATATGATTAATTATTGCAATGCAAGGGAAATGGATCAAAGATTTGATACAGAAGGCATTCTTTTTTTATTATACTGGCTAGTAAAGTACAAATTCGAGGTGCATAAAATTAACATAATATTTGTATCAACTCAAAACCATTAGTATCTTATTGACCATTTTTTCAACAACTA
Source organism: Hyperolius riggenbachi (assembly GCF_040937935.1). Lineage (NCBI taxonomy): Eukaryota > Metazoa > Chordata > Amphibia > Anura > Hyperoliidae > Hyperolius > Hyperolius riggenbachi. The sequence continues at coordinate 194,673,038 of NC_090647.1, read as the reverse complement.
CATAATAATATTGGGAAATTTGGGAAATAGGTTTTTATTATTAACTTTTCTTATTTTTCCAGACTAATTTAATTACATTTAACTTCTTCTCTGCTCTGTTTCCTCCCTTCTATAACCTTCTGAATGGCTGTTTGTTATTTTTGGACAGCTCCAGGTTGGAGGTAAATTTACAACATCTAAAACTAAAATTTCTCAGTCATTTTAGTTTTTCATGTGGTAACAGCCTTCGTGAATTGACATTTCACAAAATGTTCCGTACAATCAGTTGTTTTCTGCTTTTACCGCATGTGGTAATGCTTAGTGGATTAAAGCCTATCTGTGTGTTTGGAATAAAAATCCAATGTGATCAAGAAAAAAAGATAACCATGATTATTTCTTTAGATGTGCCAAAGGAATTTCACACAATGGAAGTTTTTTTTTTGTTTTGTTTTCAACTCAAAGCTTTATTGGAAGTGCAAACCATACCAAAAATACACAATGAGAAATAGAACCAATAATGAAAAAAAATAAGGCATATTTTAACATAAACATTAAATCTAACTGGAATAAAATATTCTCTAATATAAAAACCGTTGAAATATGCAGCAGTTAGAGACACTGCGTTGAAGTAGCTACACGTTGGTATCATGTCCCAACCAGCTTGCAATAAGATGTTTCCTCAGGTATCTCCACAGGGTTTTTGGGGTTGTCAGATAGATGGCTCCATGATGCACATATTTTGGGAGTGTCCAAAGGAGGTTGGTTTGTGGTCACAGGTGGGTTCTCTCTTAAGCAAGTTATGTGAAAAACAAATTAGGTTGGATTCTATGCAAGCTTTACTGCTAGCTCCTAATCCTCTGGTACCGAAAATTTGGAAAAGCGTATACTTTGTGTTGTTGTGCTCGGGGTTTGGGTAATTGCATGCTCCTGCAAACAAACAGATCTTAATTTCAATAAGGTTCTCTCAAGGGTGGACAGCATCATGTTAACCGATTTTATTTTTCATACAATGTTTGATACTATGGAGAAATTTCATCTACACTGTGATGACTGGCATTCCCAAAGAACCAATATGCAATCTTCATAGTTTACTTTGCTGTTCTGTACTTTGTTACATAATATTTGGTTTATTTAAGATAGACATTATGGAAGATTTCTATTTCTGCACTTTTGCTGAATACTTCTTTTGTAGCCCTTTCATTATCTACATTCTGGAATAATGTTACTGTACTTTTTGATATTTTTATATGCTCAATAAAACTTTAGTGAAAGAAGTAAAAAAAAAAAAAAAAAAATTAAATGTAACACTTTATTATAAAGTGCTGCCCATAATTATTCATACCTCTGGCAAATTTTGACTTAAAGTTACTTTTATTCAACCAATTAATTGAGGGGAAATGATATCCCAAAAGATAATAAGACTATGTACAAGAGGCATTATTGTGGAAAAAAAAAATATTTATCAGCTTTTTATTACATTTGAGCAATAAGTGTCCAGTCCAAAATTATTCATACCCTTCACAAACTGTCACAGTCTGTGAGAAAATCCAAAGTTCCATACCATTCCAAATAGTCCAAGCTGTTCTAAAGCCTCCTAGTTATGGTGGCCATACATGGTACAATTAAAACGTTCGATTATCCCGTTTCTTCGATCTAAATGATCGAATCGAATGAAAGTTGAAAATATTTTTTTTTCGATCAAGAAATTCGAACGATTATCCTGTTTTTTTTTAAAAAAAATCAGATCGGACATGCTGGAAAAATCTTTATATTCGATCTAACGGAATAATCGAACTAAATTATCTAATCGGAAAAAAATGAAAAATTGTACCATGTATGGCCACCTTTACCCTGATTAATTGGGAGCAGCTGTTTTAATCAAGGCAACAGGTGATAAACAGCAGTTCTCTGCAGTTTGTTTGTGGACAGTCATGGCTAAGACAAACGAGCTCCGTGAGGACCTGCGGCTGTGCATTGTGGCTGCTCACAAAACAGGAAAGGCCATTTCTAAATGTTTTTCAAGTTCCAGTGGCTACAGTGCATGTTCCACACTGGAAAATCTCAGAGGACGTGGTTGGAAGCCGAAAGTGACACCTGTGCTGGCCAGGAGATAGTGAGAGAGGTGAAAAAGAATCCAAGGATCACCACCAAGGCCATCCTGGTGAATCTGGGCTCTGCTGGTGGCAATGTCTCAAGACAGACAACCCAACAGACACTGCTGGGTTCCACGGATTCAGACCAAGGAGGATGCCACTTCTCCAGATAAGTCACACAAAAGCTTGCTTGGCCCTTGCAAATGCTCATCTGGACAAAGAAGACGACTTCTGGTCTACTGTGTTGTGGTCAGATGAAACAAAAATTGAATTGTTTGGTCACAATGATGTTTCCTTCATTTGCCGTAAAAAAATAGAAGCCTTCAACCCAAAGAACACCATCCCCACTGTCAAACATGGTGGTGGGAACCTAATTCTTTAGTGTTTTTTTTCAGCCAATGGACCAGGGAACCTAATCACAGTAAACAGCACCATGAAAAAAGAGCAATACATGAGGATTCTCAACGACAACATCAGGCAGTCTGCAGAGAAACTTGGAGTGGACATTTCAGCATGGCAATGACCCAAAACACACAGCAAAAGTGGTGAAGAAATGGTTAGTAGACAATGTTTTGGAGTGGCCCAGCCAGAGTCCTGACTTAAATCCAACTGAGAATCTGTGGAGGGAGCTAAAGATCAGGGTGATAGCAAGAAGACCCTCCAACCTGAAAAATTTGGCGCTCATTGCTAAAGATGAATGGGCAAAAATACCTGTGGAGACATGTAAAAAGCTGGTCTGCAATTATAGGAAGCGTTTCATTGCTGAAATAGCCAATAAAGGCTTTTTTGCATATGGGCGATTTATATTGATAAGCAAGAAGTTTTAAATCAGGATGATACCATTTATTGGCTAACTAAAAATGAATAAAAATAAGCAAGCTTTCGGCCTTGCAGCCTTCGTCTCGCTTATATCCTGTTAGTTTGCAGGCTGGTGGTACAGACAGCTTATATACATGCAACATCAAAAGGGAAAACAGATATTTTTTCAAGCATAAATACATGTCATTAAGATGCCTTAATTCAAACAGACCATCTGAATGGGGTTAGAGGTTATTAGCTAAGATAAGGATCCTTGTTTACGCCATGCTCAGAGACCTGGGATTAGGATTGACCCAGAGGAAACGTAAATTCTTAGTTAACAAGTTCAGCTAGAATGGCTGAGAAAGTTTAAATATCAGTCTCATACCAATATAAAAAATTGTTGTCCTTATTCAAACCGTTCTGCACAGCTTTGAACCAATTTATAAATTTTGTTTCTGCTATTAATCGATCATTTGACGTTTTGAAGCCACCCTTCAGGGCAGTGACACGAAGATCATCCATGCTGTGTCCGTTGGACCGAAAGTGTGTAGCAACTGGGAGTCCAGATTTGGTATCATTAATAGTGTGCCTGTGTCCATTCATACGTTTGCGCAGAGTTTGTCCAGTTTCTCCCACGTACAGAACATTGGGGCATTTAGCACACATGATCAGATATACCAGATTGGTGGAACCACAGGAAAATGTACCTTGTACTCTGTACTCCTGTTGTGAACCTGGTATCGTTACCCTGTCAGTGGAGTAAATGTGTCTGCAGGTCCCACATATTTTTTGTCGGCAGGGTGATGTTACGTTTTGTTGAGGCCTATTCAAAGAACTCCTGACAATCATCTGTTTTAGATTGTGTGGTTGCCGATATGACAAGAGGGGAGGTTTAGGGAATATCTTTCTCAGTCTGTGATCCTTGTGTAAAATGGGATGAAGTTCCTTAGCAATCCTCCTTAAGATTTCCAGGTGTGGGTTGTAGGTGACAACCAAAGGGACACGTTCCTCTTTCTGGTTTTGCTTATATTTCAGGAGTTCAGTCCTGGGGATGATGCTGGCTTTCCTGATTTGGGCCTCAGCCATAGGAGGACTGTAACCTTGTTTAATGAAAGTGTTCTTAAGGCGATCCAGGTACTTGTCTCTGTCCATCCTGTCAGAACAAATCCGGTTGTACCTTATAGCTTGGCTGTAAATTATAGAGTTCTTAATGTGCTTGGGATGAAAACTGTCATATCTTAGGTATGTGGGACGGTCTGTAGGTTTGCGATACACAGAGGTTTGTATGTTGTTACCCCTGATGTATATGGTGATGTCCAGAAAGTTAATCTCTGTGTGAGAGTAGGTAAGTTTCAATTTGATTGTAGGATGGAAGGCATTGAAGTTCCTGTGGAACTGGAGAAGATCATCCTCACTTGCGGACCAGATGATTAAAATATCATCAATGAAGCGGAAGTAGGCCATGGGTTTTATGCCACATGCATTGAGGTATTCCTCTTCGATTTTGGCCATGAATAGATTTGCATACTGTGGTGCGAATCGCAAACCCATTGCCACGCCCATCTGCTGTAAATAGAGGTCCTGTCGAAAAGTGAGATAATTATGAGTGAGAATGTATTTGATCAGTCCAGCAATAGGCTTTACAGGTATGCCCTGACCCTGAAGATATTTACGGCAGGCTGCAATACCATCATCATGGGGAATGTTCGTGTACAGGGACTCCACGTCCATCGTGGCCAGTATGGTTCCCTCAGGTACTGGGCCGATGGCTGTCAGTTTGTTCAGGAGGTGGGTGGTATCCTGTAAGTAGCTGGGCCTTTTACAGACAAGAGGATTCAAGATGTTTTCCAGCCACCCTGAGATGTTCTCTGTAAAAGTTCTGCTCCCTGAGATTATGGGCCTGCCTAGGTTTCCCTCTTTGTGGATCTTGGGAAGCATGTAAAAGCAGGCTGTTCTAGGTTCTTCAGGGATAAGGGTCCTTACATGTTGTCTGATGTTTGCAGGCAATCTGTTAACCATCCTTTTGAGTGCCATCCTGTAGCCTTTTGTGGGGTCCCCCTGTAATTTGGCATAGTGGGCGGTGTTGGATAATTGTCTTCTACTTATATTGATAAGACACAGAACATTTATATCATGCTTTTCTCCTGGTGGACTCAAAGCGCCAGAGCTGCAGCCTCTAGGATGCGCTCTATAGACAATAGCAGTGTTAGGGAGTCTACCCCAAAGACTCCTTACTGAATAGGTGCAGGCTTACTGAACAGGAAGAGCCGAGATTTGAACCCAGTTTTCCTGTGTCAAAGCCAACGCCCTTAATCAGTACACTATAAAGTAAAGTAATAGGCTACATGACCAACCAGAAATATACAATGTGCAATAGAAGATATGCGCAGCTATCAAAATATGCTACTAAAATCATGACTGCAAATGATCTTGGATCATCCATACTGAATACAGAAGCCATACCACTAAGTATCTCGCCCAGTGCAATCAGGCTAATCTATGTACAGCAGTCCAGCTAAACCAAGGGCCCCAGACCTTATCAAATGCACCCTGGCACCTTTGTAGACAGTAGGTAATGGAATGATCGTTTAGCCTTTACTGAAATAAAGGAAGCACTTAACCTCCCTCCCTGTGATGCTCTATTCATATATTTTCAGATTTGGTATGCCATGTTCAATAATATTTACCCTAATGCAGCATGGTCCATCTCTAAATGCAGTAAGAGCATATTTAAAATGGGTATAGTCCATGTTTGATTCCGATGAATGAACACACAGGTGTGCTGGGGATGAGGAGAGTTGCCCTTTCCCTGAACACTACGTTGTGTGTACTTGGCAGACAACCATGAAGATCCCTCAGTTTTTGCTGCAGAAATGATTTCCTTTGCACTGGGCCTGTTTCTCTAAGTGGGTCGCTTAATAACGTACTCATAGGAAGGTAGTGCATGCACACTACAGTGACCCGTGTAAGTATGACAAATCATGGAATTGATGTTTTGTCAAATATTCACACAGCTCAACCAAATTCTTCTAGTGTTTTGTTTCACTGAGTGATCAATTATCTTTCTTGAAGCATTCAAACAGGACACAACATAATTGCTCAATAAATATTTCACTGCAGAACTTTATTATGCTGTCTGCTGAGAACTTGCTTTGCAACAGAATGCGCTGCTGTGTTTTTCATAAGTAGCTTCAAACCTTTATAAATAGTTATGGTGTTATCGATAAATCCACAGTAAGGGCCCTTTTCCACTAGCAATTGCTAGCGTTCGCGCTAAACGATATCGATTGCGATTCAGCAAAAGTTAAAACTTTCCTGGCGATTTCCTGACGTTTTCGATTGCGCTTTTGCTATGCTATACACTGCATAGCAAAATTGCGGCAAAAATCGTTCCGCATCGCGATTTAGTAAAAAACGAATCACGGTAGTGAAAATTACCTACCATGATTCCCATGTTATTTAAACCGTAGCAATTTTAAAATCGCTAGCGATTTGCGATTTTGCGATTCAGCAAACGCTCTAGTGGAAAAGGGCCCTAAGTCCTACTGGTCATACTGCATAGGTTTGTTTGTTCTTTTGTGAAATAGGGAAAATCATAGCTATTATTTAATCATTTTTCTGTTTATGCATTAACCATTTAACGGCATTATAACTTATTAAAACGTCATGTATTACCTTGTTAATGGCAACATGACGTTTTAATACGTCGCGCATTCCCGCCACTGCTCCGCACGTGTGCGCGCCGCACACGTGCAGTCCTCTAACCAATCGCAATGCCTGGAGTGAATGGACGTGACCGCGAACAGCGGCCGCATCCATTCATGAAACAGGAAGCCGTCACATTGTATTTAAATGTAAAAAAAAAAAAAAGATTGAACACCTACATACCTAACCAATACTAATAAAATGAATAACTTGCATTACCAAAGCCCCCCAATAAAAAAAATAAAAAAAACTCATAAAAAAAAATCAGTTAAAAAAAAAATACATAAATTGTTGCTTTAGGGGCTCAGCTTTTTTTATCTATATTTTATGATGGGAAATTACTTTTACTTTACTACATAGGGGCTTGTAATTGTGGACCAGACAAAAGAAAAACAAAACAGAAAAATAACACCTATATTTCAAAATAATCTATTGTCGCCGTACATTGTGATAGGGACATAATTTAAACGGTTTAATAATCGTGACAACTGGGCAAATAAAATGTGTCTGTTTGATACACAGGAGAACATTTAATTTTAAAACTATAGAGGCCGAAAACTGAGAAATAATATTTTTTTTTCCATTATTTTCTTATTTTTCCCTTAACCACTTGAGGACCCACCCTTTACCCCCCCTTAAGGACCAGCACTGTTTTAGGTGATCTGTGCTGGGTGGGCTCTGCAGCCCCCAGCACAGATCAAAGGGCACTCAGAGCGATCAGATCGCCCCTCTTTTTTCCCCACTAGGGGGATGATGTGCAGGGGGGGTCTGATCGCTCCTCCTGGCTGGCATTTTGCGGGGGGGGGGCACCTCAAAGCCCCCCTCCGCGGCGAAATCCTCCCCCTCCCTCTCCTACCTGCCACCCCCGGGAGATCTGGGCTGCACAGGACGCTATCCGTCCTGTGCAGCCAGTGACAGGACGTCCCGTGACATGGCGGCGATCCCCGGCCGCTGATTGGCCGGGGATCGCCGATCTGCCTTACGGCGCTGCTGCGCAGCAGCGCCGTACAAAGGTAAACAAAGCGGATTATTTCCGCTTGTGTTTACATTTAGCCTGCGAGCCGCCATCGGCGGCCCGCAGGCTATTCACGGAGCCCCCCGCCGTGAATTGACAGGAAGCAGCCGCTCGTACGAGCGGCTGCTTCCTGATTAATTAGGCTGCAGCTGGCGACGCAATACTGCGTCGCTGGTCCTGCAGCTGCCACTTTGCCGACGCACGGTATAAGCGTGCGGTCGGCAAGTGGTTAAAACACATTTAGAATAAAATAATTCTTAGCAAAATGTACTACCCACAGAAAGCCTAAATGGTGGCGAAAAAAACAAGGTATACATCATTTTATTGTGATAAGTAGTAATAAAGTTATTAGGGAATAAAATTGAGGAGCACTGACAGGTGAAAATTGCTCTGGTCCGTTAGGGTAAAAACCCTTGAGGGTGAACTGGTTAATAAGGTTTTAAGAAAAGAAAAAACACAGCTAAAAATCTTTCCGTTTAGGATCACATAAACCTATAAAGTGATATGTCTTACTACCGTTATATATAGTGACAGAGCTTAGACTATAAGCTTGTATAGTTCTTTCCCATTGTATCTTGGTATCAATGAATCCTCGTTGTTGCCCACAATTTATGTGTACATTGTAGGATGTACAGCTATGTATTATATTCTATACAGTCTGTAGTTTCTCCATGCTATTTGTTTGCAATAATGGCTTTTTTTCTTTTCAGTGCCTTGGCTGTATACAAATCAGTAGTAATAACTTGCAAAAGGGTTCATTCATACTACCGTATGTGCTGTGCAGGGGTGTTGCTAGGATCCAGGGCTTTTTTGGGCACTACAGCTGGAAAATGGGTGTGGCCATGCACAAGAATATGGGTGTGGTCATAGGTGGAGCCAAATATACATGAAATTAACAGTGGTCTAAGTAGGCCTGCCTAGCAAAATGTTGGATGAAGCCCCCTCTCCATTAATACAAAATACAGCATATCACATAAACAGGCAGTGTCACTTAAACATAACTAAGGGCTCTTTCACATCAGACAACGCGAACAGGAGCCGTTCTCCTGCACGCGTTGTCTGCCTGCGGCGTGTCGTCGGGTATCTGCGGTGCGACGCAATCAGCAGCGGTAGCTGGTAATTAAACCGCCGGCTCGCGGGTGCGTTGGAGGAAAAACTGCGCCCGGGTGCGTAGGAACCGCAACGCATCGAAACGCAGCGTCGAGTGTGAAAGGTAAAATGAAAGTCTATGGACTTTCATCTTACCTTGGTTAACGCAAACGGCTTCCGTTTGCGTTAACGCAGAAAGTCTGCCCTAATGTGAAAGAGCCCTAAGCAGAGTTACCTGGCTTCTGTGCTGCCAGTACTGGCTTTCTGCTGGGCAGGCTGGCCCATCGCCAGGTTATCTGGCAGTTCCCCCCCTAGCATTCCCTGACCTTCTAGTGGACTCCCACCCAAGCTTCCACAGGCCTCTCATTCAGGCGCCACAACACCACAACTGCAATTTAATGTCTGAAGAATCGGGTACGGTAATTTGAAGCTGCAAAACATGCGTTAGGCTGCTTGTTGTATACATATATTAATGTGACCTGCCGTATTTTTCAGCATATAAGACACTCTGGAATATAAGATGCACCTAGGTTTAGAGGGCAAAAACCAGGGAAAAAGAAATATATATACTAAACATAGTGTGTCCATGTCCTCCACTGTGTCCTCCTTTGCCCTCTGTGTGTCCCTGTCTTCCATTGTGTCCCACTGTTTCCCCTTTTGTTCCTGTGTTGTCCTCTAGTCCCCCTGTTTCAGCCAGTTTCACCTTATCCAGCAGCTCCCACGGCGAGCACAGACCTCTCATCTCAGTTGCTATTCCTCTAGTGCCGGCTTCTGCTGATCACGTCATCAGCAGAAGCCGTCACTAGGGAGAGCAGGAGAGAAGAGGTCTGCACTCACCGCTAGAATCGCTGGATTAAGTGAGCCATGCTGCCGCTAATTGTTTTTTACACACGGAGCAGAGGAGACCGGGAGGGACCGCAGGAGCACATGGGGACGTCGGGTCGGTTCGTATCTCTGTCTTTGAAATATAAGATGCAGGGACTTTTTCTCCCCATTTTTGGGGAGAAAAAGTACATCTTATATTCTGAAAAATGCGGTATATACTTCTTTATACTGATGTCAACACAACCATCTACTAAGATTTTTGTAATAAATGTTATGTTTTATATATACCGTACTATTGAAATACGTATGGGCTTTAAAACCTTGCAGTTTTTGTTTTTCTTCAGTATATTGTAGCATTGTTTTAAGGGTTGCCATCTAAATACATTATACATATAGTAATGTAGTATCTATGCCTTGATGCATGATGTAAAATTATGTATGTCTTAAATTATATATATCTATTACAAGTCTTACATACTGTATGCTATCAAACACTGTGGCCAAATTGGGTAAATAATGCCATTTAATCTATAATACCATTTTCCTTGCCTCATCTTGTGGTTTTCCTTTTGTTGTGCCACAGTGTAATAATCCAAAAACTAAAGAGCCAAAACTGACAGCAGCTGCACGCATTGTGCCAGAGTGGGCAGACTATGACAACGAGATCAGGCAACTTCTAAAAAGGGTAGATGAGCAGAAGAAGAATGACACGCGGGCATCTGCAAGTGGTAAGAGCCTGAATGACAGTAATACTCATATAAGCTCTCGCTATTTCAGTTTAATAACCTCTTCTGTATTTCATGATTGGCACTTTCAAAAATCAATTATTAAGTGGAGGGGAATACTAAAAGAATTCTATTTTTAAATAATGGCAGGTGTAGCAAAAATATAATGAGTCAAATTCAATAGCATTAACACATTTTACATTAAATACAATAGTACTAATGCCTCACAAAATTATATATTTATAAAATTAGCACATCCAGATATGCTATTAACAAATGCAAATTTTAGTTACTGATTAGAATATGAATACAAAATAGCTTCCTTTATCTCTTAAAGGAGAAATGTCAAATAAGCCCTTTCCAATCCCCAGTCTCTAAAACAATAATTTCTGTACAGACATGGGCAAATTGCTATTGCACAATACTGAAAAGGCCCCTTATTCCTCTTGAAAAGTGATTAAATAAACATAAATTGTCCCACGTATACCTGCATGCCACTGACCTGTCCTAGATGACAGGTGTCAAACTCCAGGCCTGGAGGGCCAGATCCATGCCAGTGTTTAGGATGGACTGAGAAAGAGAGAAATGTCTTCTACCTGATGGCCCACACCTTTCCTGATTCACACCCATCAATTCATTTGAGCTGTGTCAAAAATGTGTGAGGACCTCGGCCCTCGAAGGATCGGTTTGACATCTAGCAGCTAGATTAAGCATTGCTTATACACAAAGTTCATCAGGTGGACATCTGTGAGCCCTGATTTTAACCCTATTGAACATCTATAGAAAGATCTTAACCATGCAGCATGGAACAGGCACCATTAAACCTGTAGCTGGAGCAGTTTAATTGTCTGCAATGATTCCCTGCATAGGATGTGGAAAAATAGTGTGTGTGTGTGTGTGTGTGTACATCTAATTTACAAGGGTCAACAGACTTTGAATACTATGAACAGTTTGTGCAGGAAGCTCTCGTACTACATGGAGGTGGTAAAATTGGCCAAACAAAGTTGTATATGTGTACACACCCTAAAGCCTGGTACGCATCCAATTTTAATTGGCCAATAGCTGTCCAATTTTACCATCTGCATGTAGATGCAGGTTTTGAATACTATGACCAGATTTTATAGAAAAACTCTCATACTACATAGAAGTGGTAAAATTAGCCAATCAAAATTGGATGTGTGTACTAGGCTGTAGGCCCCCATTTGCTTTGCCCCTGTCATTTTGATTTGTGTGATTTGAAATATTCTGTTGATTAAAAACTTTAACACAAAGTCTGAGTCTTGTTAAATATGGATTAAACATTTATGAGTGCCAATTGCTTTTGACTGTTTCAAATTATTTTAGAGACTGATGTTGGTTCTACTTTTCCATGGAGGAGTCCTGTCAAATTTGGCCATGCCTGTAGGTCAGAGAATAAGACTTCCTATTCAGTGCCTTCTGAGGGACAGTACAGGGATTCCAAGCAATAGTTGTAATGTCCTTTACCATAGTCTGTACTTTTATTGATGATCAAAAATTCTCATAGCTTTATACTGCAAGCAGTCAAACTGTCATTATATTAGAAAAAGAAGGAATCCTGGATAAAAGTCAGATTTTTATTAGGCAGAATGGACAGTCAGCAAAAATACAGCTCACGCGAACTGTCCAGACTGTTGTCATTATATTAGATTCCGGCTTACAGCTGATGATTTATTGATTGATTATCAGTCAGGTAATGATTATTTTCCTGATCTAAAGCCACATGTAATAGCACGTACTAGCCTCAAGGCTAAAACTTTGGCGGTACACAATTTACACGTTAGTATGTTTTCCAAATGTGGAATGAAATACAAGCAACCTTTGTGAGTACAAAAAAAAACACTTATTAGTAGAACTTATTTACTTACCAAGGTTTTCACAAACAGTCATATAATGCCTTTTCCCCTGGAAAAGGTTTTTCAACTCAAACTCCAGGTACCCAAAATTGCTCCAACTCTGAGTCCTTGATACCGACTTCACAGCTTTTGTATGTGTTATTGTAGAAACACATGTGGTACCCCAATGGTAATCCCCTCTGGCGTTAGGACCAGCAGTGCTACCTGCACATTGCAAATATACCCATTTTGTACAGGCCTATTGGACTTAAGCTTGAGAGATTAGGTATGCATCAGTAGCCCTTTAGACTTACACATTCTGTGAGACTTTCTGTGCTTACCTTGCTCTGGAAATTAAGCTTTGCCTTTTTTGTTATTCTTTTCTGCTGGTAAATAAAATGTGCTCCAACAAGACATTCGCTCAGCACTGTCTGGTTCGCATAATTTCCACTGTCTTTATTTTATTTCTGCAGACTTGAAACATGATGAACTATAAAGCAACAGGAGAATGCTTGAAATACCAGTTACTTCATTTTTCTGGACATGAAACCAACATACTGAACTGCTGCCTCAGGAAGCACATCCCTGAAACAAATTTTCATATCACTTTTTCTTTTTTTACATTGATATGTATATATTGGGGATTCCATGTACTGTAATAAGGAAATTGAAGCCTTGTTGTCCTAGGCACATACCTGCCTTCATCATTCCTGCTTTATTTTCTGGACTAGAATATATAAAGGTAGCTTCCTTCTACCATAAAACCCTTTGTGTTCATGTATTGACTGAACTTTGTCACTCTCTGCTTAGGCTTTATAGTGTACCTGTAGACTGTGTCATAGATCAGATGCATAACAGAGAAAGATTTCCTCCAACACTGAAGGCTTATCTGCAAAGGAATCTCTCCTCCTCTACCTCACTGACCTTACTGGAGTGTGCTCTGATAATTATGTGCAGAATCCCACCACAATCCTGCCAGTAACCATGACACCGGAGATGAACAGCGATATACAGTAGTACACCGGAGGTTAGTCAGAGGCGGTTAACGACAGTGTGTGCAAAAATATAGTATATAGGCTGTGAGTCAGTAATGCTTCGATGCGCTACATGGAGCAGTCCTGTGATGTTATTTCTGGGCAGCTGTAAATCAGGTATGTGTATTCTTCAAGGTAATATTCATTTCTTCTCAGGCTAGGGCCATTCCTTCCACCCCCTGACTCAGTCTTTGTACTGTAAATCTATTTTTGTATAGATTGCTTTTTCTTTTTGTAAAAAAAAAAAAATCATGAGTCTACTAGACATATTTTACAACCTGTGCTGATGTACAATGTAAAGGTGTGTTTTTGAAGCTGAAATTATCTTTCAGAGGTTCAGGGATTACTTTACACTTTCTTTACAGTGGGCTAATACAACAAAAACAATATGTATAGAAAATGTTAGCTCTGACTAAATTATGTAAATCTCATTCAGGTTAATTAAACATTTTCTCCACATCGCATCGGATATAACAAAGCTGAGGTTATTTTCTTCAAGTGGGAGTCAGCAAGGACAAGCAAGGGCATGCATTTTTCTCCTAGGTCATATTTTCACACCTTATCGATAAAATAACTGTAATCCACAAGCAAGAAGATAGTTTTGAGTTTTTCACCACTTTTTGGTAGTTTTCCAATTGCAGCGCTAAAAAGTTATTTTAAACAGATGAACAAATATCTCCTAGGAGAAAAAAAATGAACTGGATTAAGGCCTAAATATTTGACTGTTCTTGTTTATTTGTCATGTTTCCAGAGAAAAATAAAGCAGTTTTAACGAGACATTTTCTTTTTCTATTGTCGAAAATGTTTTACCACTAAGCTGCTTATTTAGTCCAGTTGAATTGGAGGAATTACCAGATGTTTATATGTGTGGATACTAATTAATTCAGGAACCAGGAAGCCTGGCTTCTCACTGTAGTACTGCTGGGGGACATCAGTGTCTGCCTGTTGGCAAGGGATTAGGGAAAGGGGCACCACAGTGCACTCTGCACTGTATATTTTTACAGAGGGGACACCAGTGGATGCAGTAGGAGTGAAGGAGGAAATCACAGGAAAAGTCACCTTGGTTTATGATTAAGTCAACCCTTTTTACCTGTTCTCTATTCCTCAGTTAATGTTATATTTGTGCATATACATGACACTTTTCAGAACCTCAGAAGGAGTGTCTGTTCTCCATGGTGTGAAGGGAGACTGTGCACTGAAGAGTTTGCTCTCTTATTTAGGTCATATGTCAATGGATGTGTTGCTGGCCTGTAAGAGTACAGTTGTGTTCAAAATTATTCAACCCCCACTGAAATTGAGTGTTTTAGCCAGTTTGACATTGATTTAATTGTAAACAAGATGACTGAAATGATCAAAATCAAAGAGGCACTTGTATGTCAGACAAATATAACATTTATAATGATATAACCACAAATGTCTTTTCTGTGCTCCCATCATTATCAGTTTTGTTCAACCCCCAAGTGACATTCATTCTTAGTACAACATACTTTTCCAGTTATAACAGCTTTTAAACATGAAGCATAGCTTGACACAAGTGCCTTGCAGCGATCTACGGGTATCTTAGCTCATTCTGCATGGGCAAAAGCCTCCAGGTCAGTCACATTCTTAAGCATGCGCACTGCAACTGCTTTCTTTAGGTCCCACCAGTTTTTCTCAATCGGATTTAAGTCTGGTGACTGCGATGGCCACTCTAAAATGTTCCAGCCTTTAATTTGCAACCATGCTCTAGTGGACTTTGAGGTATGCTTGGGATCATTGTCCTGTTGAAAGGTCCAGTGTCTCCCAAGCCTCAGGTTTGCGACGGACTGCATCACATTTTCACCCAATATCTCCTGGTACTGAAGAGAATTCATGGTACCTTGCACACGCTGAATCTTCCCTGTACCTGCAGAAGCAAAACAGCCCCAAAGCATGATTGACCCCCCACCATGCTTCACAGTAGGCAAGGTGTTCTTTTCTTCATAGGCCTTGTTCTTCCTCCTCCAAACATAGCATTGATCCATGGGCCCGAACAATTTTAATTTTGTTTTATCAGTCCACAGAACACTACCACAGATCTGCATATCTGACAATCATCTGAAGATCCATCCTGGTGGATCTGATCTGCAGATGAATGTCTGTTAACCACTTGAGGACCCACCCTTTACCCCCCCTTAAGGACCAGCGCTGTTTTAGCTGATCTGTGCTGGGTGGGCTCTGCAGCCCCCAGCACAGATCAGAGTGCAGGCAGAGTGACCAGATCGCCCCCCTTTTTTCCCCACTAGGGGGATGATGTGCTGGGGGGGTCTGATCGCTCCTGCCTGCCGGGTGTTGCAGGGGGGGGGCACCTCAAAGCCCCCCTCCGCTGCGAAATCCCCCCCCTCCCTCTCCTACCTGGCCCCCCCTGGTGAACCGGGCTGCACAGGACGCTATCCGTCCTGTGCAGCCAGTGACAGGCTGTCCCCTGTCACATGGCGGCGATCCCCGGCCGCTGATTGGCCAGGGATCGCCGATCTGCCTTACGGCGCTGCTGCGCAGCAGCGCCGTACAATGTAAACAAAGCGGATTATTTCCGCTTGTGTTTACATTTAGCCTGCGAGCCTCCATCGGCGGCCCGCAGGCTATTCACGGAGCCCCCCGCCGTGAATTGACAGGAAGCATCCGCTCGCGCGAGCGGCTGCTTCCTGAGTAATCAGCCTGCAGCTGGCGACGCAATACTGCGTCGCTGGTCCTGCAGCTGCCACTTTGCCGACGCACGGTATAAGCGTGCGGTCGGTAAGTGGTTAAACAAGGTTTGTATGAGGATCTGCAGATATCATAGACTGAATGCATTTTGCAGGAACAGATCTTTTGCAGATACTGATCTTTTAAATGTGTGCAGCATCTTGCAAAGGTTTTTATCTGATGGGGAGTTCAGCTCAATAGAATAGACTGTGTATAGTATGGCTCTCATACTACATGGAATGGGGTAAAATTGGTCTGATCTTGCCTTTTCCAAAGACTTTTATCTCAAGTGTGTATGTAGCCATAGTCTATGATATCTGCAGATTTCAATACACACCTTGTTCAAGAGACATTCATCTGCAGATCTGACAAACATTTGAAGATCCATCCTGGAGGATCTGATCTGTAGATGAATGTCTGTCAAACAAGGTGTGTATTGAGATCTGCAGATATCAGACTATTAATGCATTTTGCAGGAATGGATATTTTGCAAGAACAGATTTTTTTTTTTTTTTTGCAGATACTGATCTTTTGAATGCGTACAGAATCTTTGTGCACAGCATCTTACAAAGATTTTATCTGATGGGAAGTCCAGCTCAATAAAATAGACTGTGTATAGTATGGCTCTCATACATGGAACGGGGTAAAATTGGTCTGTGATTGTGCCTTTTCCAAAGGATTATCTCAAGTGTGTATGTAGCATTAGAATGTGACTGAACTGGAGGCTTTTGCCCATGAAGAATGGGCTAAGATACCTGTAGATCGCTGCAAGACACTTGTGTCAAGCTATGCTTCACGTTTAAAAGCTGTTATAACTGGAAAAGGATGTTGTACTAAGAATAAATGTCACTTAAGGGTTACATAAAACTGATAATGATGCGAGCACAGAAAAGACATTTGTGGTTATTTCATTATAAATGTTATATTTGTCTGACTTACAAGTGCCTCTTTGATTTAATTGTAAACAAGATGACTGAAATAATCAAAATCAATGTCAAACTGGCAAAAACACTCAATTTCAGTGGGGGTTGAATAATTTTGAACACAACTGTACATATCCTATGCACTCCATACTGTATTTTACTGCATACACTTAGGCCCAGTGCACACCAAAAACCGCTAGCAGATCCGCAAAACGCTAGAGGTTTTTGAAGCTTTCAGAGCGATTCTAGGCATGTTTAGAGAGGTTTTCTAAACATGCCTAGTGTTTTTGGGAGCATTTTTGTGTAGCAGATTACATCTATAGTTACAGTAAAGCTGTTACTGAACAGCTTCTGTAACAAACGCTTGGAAAACCGCTCTAGCGTTTTTCAGAGCGGTTTCCCACTTTCCTATACTTTAACATTGAGGCAGAAACACCTCAGAAATCTAACAAGTGATGCAGCCCCCGAGTTTGCGTTTGTGGAAACAACGAACTGCTCTGGTGTGCACCATCCCATTGAAATACATTACCCAAGCAGTTTTGAAATCGCTAGCATTTTTAAAAACGCTCATGAACCGCTCTGGTGTGCACCAGCCCTTAGTAGTTTTGTATGTGAGTGGGTGTCCCATTTATGCTGTACCAATTTCTTCTGCGTTTTGCTGAAAAAAATAAAAATATGTTTTGTTAATCCATGGAATTTATGTTCTTGGAGAAAAAAAATACTTTATGTAGCGATTTTGACAATGACTAGGGCCTTTATGTACAGTAGTTAACATTTTCCTCAGTTTTTTTTCTACGAGATAATTTTTCAGCTTCTTTTTAAAATAACTTTTCAGTGCTTTGAAATTGAAAAAGTACTAAAAAGTAAGTGAAAAAAGTACTATCAAAATTATTTAGAGTATTTTCTCACTTGCTTGTGGTTTAAAAGGCATTTTATTAGCAAGGTGTGAAACTGTCACCTAGGAGAAAAAGTTCATTGCATATGGGTCTGGGTGTTGTATCACCGAATGTGTATAAACATCTCTTTTCTACATCCTCTATATGCAGGTGAGCTGCAGCAAGAAAGCAACGACTTTGTGCAACCGGTTTTCTGTCTGTAGAAAATAACATATTTTAAATTAATGTTTTGGGTAAATATCAAGCAATAAACATTTTAGTTTACATTCCATTTGGCTGCTCAAGGTGTTATCCAGTTTCATACAATTCTTTGGCCTCAATTCACTAAGATCATGCTGGAGATAATAAAGCAAGAGAAAACTTACCTCCACATAAGAGAGAGTTATCTTATCTCTTCATTCCTTAAGTTACCTCCTCTGTAGTTAAAGAGACTCAAAAGCTAAGATATAACTTATCATGAAATAACCCAACTCAGTAAAATATATAGATTTGTGATAAAAATATCTAATTCTTACCACATGTTACTGCAATCAATTCATTCATAAGCCACTCCCGCCTGTCAATTTTGCCCCTGGCGATTTTTCTTCTTTTGCCTGGCCAGCTCGCACAGCATTGTGGGATTGCTGACATCACTGGCAATCCCACTTACAGAGCCCGACCCACGAATGGCTCAATTTGCAAAATCTCGAGAGATGATGCATGGTAAACTTCTGCATCATCTCACGAGTGAGAGACCAGGAACACAGGCTGAAGCAGCTGCACAGCGGGGAGCGACAGGCTTAATTAAACAGGGAAAAGGCAGAGAGAGGCTGGTGGCTGCACAGCAGGGAGAGAGATGATTTAGGGCCTGTTCATACTTGCTGCGTTTGTAGAACGCGTATAAATTCAAAGAAACGCAAGTTGAAAAACGCATGCGTTTTTCTTGCGTTTGAATGCGTTTTCTATTGCGTTTTGCACAAACACGTGACCCAGGGGAAAAAAAAGAATTATGGGAACCGCAGAGGAAAACGAACGCTAAAAACGCAATAGTACGCGTTTTTGATACGCGTCCATAGACTTTCATTGCGTCCGTTTCTATGCGTATCGCACAGAACTGCGTGCAGCAATGCGGATGAGAAACGTATGCGTCTCATACGCATACATGTGAACTAGCCCATTCAAAAGCATTAGGAGCCGTTTCTATGCGTTTTTTGTTCCAGTACGCGTTCCCTGAAAACGGCTAGGAACGCATATAGTGTGAACAGGCCCTTAGAGACGTCTGCAGGAGGTTATCTAAGATGTCATCAGTCCTTCCTATCTGCACGGGATTTCCCAGACATAGTTACACAAAGGGGAGGGCAGAAGACTGGAGGGGAGGACAAATGCTGGAGGGGAGGCACAAAGCTGAGGGTGTACTGTCCCTGGCTTCAGCATGAGAAGCAAGATGGCGGTGCTGCAGCAGATTTAAATGTGAGTCTATTCTATGCACTGCAATATACCAGATGTAAACTTTTATGTTTATCTAACTGTACACAGTGCATAGATTGCATATATGTATTGCTGTTCAAACTTTTTTTGGCTTTAGGTAGTCTTTAATTTACCTCCTCTGTAGTTATTTTCACATGCAGTTAATAAACAGCCTGTCTTTAACTCTGGAGTGATTTTAAGGATTGAAGAGTTAACTTTAGGCTTGCCTGAGGTAAAATGTTTCCTGAATACTACATGCCTTATCACCATGGTAACAACTCTAGAAGAGTTATTAAAGACAGGAGAAAAGCTTAGTGACTTAAGGCCAATGGCCTCAATTCACTAAGGTTATCTCCTGTCTAATAACTCTTCTAGAGTTGTTACCATGGTGATAAGGCATGTAGTATTCAGGAAACATTTTACCTCAGGCAAACCTAGAGTTATTTTAAGGATTGAAGAGTTAACTTAAAGACAGAAGAGTTAACTTTAGGTTTGCCTGAGGTAAAATGTTTCCTGAATACTACATGCCTTATCACCATGGTAACAACTCTAGAAGAGTTATTAGACAGGAGATAACCTTAGTGAATTGAGGCCATTGGCCTTAAGTCACTAAGCTTTTCTCCTGTCTTTAATAACTCTTCTAGAGTTGTTACCATGGTGATAAGGCATGTAGTATTCAGGAAACATTTTACCTCAGGCAAGCCTAAAGTTAACTCTTCTGTCTTTAAGTTAACTCTTCAATCCTTAAAATAACTCTAGAGTTAAAGACAGGCTGTTTATTAACTGCATGTGAAATTAACTACAGAGGAGGTAACTTAACTACAGAGGAGGTAACTTAACTACAGAGGAGGTAACTTAACTACAGAGGAGGTAACTTAACTACAGAGGAGGTAACTTAAGGAATGAAGAGATAAGATAACTCTCTCTTATGTGGAGGTAAGTTTTCTCTTGCCTTATTATCTCCAGCATGATCTTAGTGAATTGAGGCCTTTGTCTGCATTGCCTTTGCAGTGGTTGGACCACAGTGTGACACGATTTGACAGACAAAGTTTTTTCATGACTTCCTATATGATTTTTTATTTTTATTTTTTTGGATGTGGTGCACACTTACCACATAATAGTACTCAAGCACTTGGCAGATTTTAGCAAGGTTGTATGTCGCTGATTAGGTCAGATTGGGACCATTTTGTTATGCATCATGTGTAGTTCATGTGGGCAGTGTGTGGCTTCCCGACTAGAAATGGATATATAATGCTCAGTCAATGGCTCTGGTCTTTTCCAGCTGAAATAATGTAATTTACTGTGAGTGGTTCAGGAGCTGATTTCATTGGCTCCTGGCCCTGTCTTTCAATGTAAGCAACTCCCATTGGCTTACATTGAAAGACAAGGCTAGGAGCCAATGAAAGCGGCTCTTGGCCGGCTCAGAAACTCTGCCGTCATAGAAACGGTAGAGTGGGTTGCCCAGGTTCCCGATGTGCTGCGGTGACGGCAGTTGCGGCGATTCGTCAAGATTCTGACATTTCTGTACCAGTGGTCTCTGGTCTTTAAAGGGTCAGAGACCGCTGGTACTTAAAGAGACACTGAAGCGAAAAAGAAAATATGATATTATGATTTGTATGTGTAGTACAGCTAAAACATAAAACATTAAGATCAGATACATCAGTCTAATTGTTTCCAGTACAGGAAGAGGTAAGAAACTCCAGTTGTTATCTCTATGCAAAAAAGCCATTAATGGCTTTTTTGCATAGAGATAACAACTGGAGTTTCTTACCTCTTCCTGTACTGGAAACAATTAGACTGATGTATCTGATCTTAATGTTTTATGTTTTAGCTGCACTACACATACAAATCATAATATCATATTTTCTTTTTCGCTTCAGTGTCTCTTTAAGTACCAGCGGTCTCTGACCCTTTAAGGACCAGAGACCACTGGTACAGAAATGTCAGAATCTTGACGAATCGCCGCAACTGCTGTCACCGCAGCACATCGGGAACCTGGGCAACCCACTCTACCGTTTCTATGACGGCAGAGTTTCTGAGCCGGCCAAGAGCCGCTTTCATTGGCTCCTAGCCTTGTCTCTTTAAGTGGTTACAGCAAACCGAAAGTGAAAATTAACTGGTTAACAATTGTATCCATACAGTAGAATCCCTTTATAGTAACTCCAAGGGACTAAGCAAAGTAGTTTACTATATCAAAAATTGACTCTACACACTTTATATAAAGGACAAATACATATGATGTGCTTGCAACACATCACAATTATTTCAAAACTCGTATCTTCTCATTAATGCCAACATTTCAACCAACAGTACCTTGTTGCCAATAATTTGATACGTGTGCTCGTTGTCCTGTAAGCACACAGGTCGGCTTGCATTACTATGATGGAACCCAACGTGACAATGAGAGTGAGAACTTATGTTCAAATGCACCACAAAACACATTATGATCACACCGTAATATTATAGTCGAACAACGGTTAAACTGTAGAGACACGGTCATGCACAGCCTTCGATTCCTAAAGGAGTTATTAGGCTTTTATAAGTAAAATAAGTGTTACTTACCCGGGGCTTCGTCCAGTCCTAAGCTCCCAGCATGTCCTTCACTGCAGCTCTGCCGTCAGCCGTTTGCCACCGCTGCCTCCCAGTCCCCGGCAATGACGTCAGGCTGACCTGGAGCACTACGATCCGGTCCATGTGGCAGTACAGGCCGACCTCCAGGTTGCCCTGACATCATCGCCGGGGATCGGAAGGCAGCGGCGGCGAGGGATATGCTGGGAGCTTGGGGCTGGACGAAGCCCCGGGTAAGTAGCGCTTATTTTTCTTATAAAAGCCTGATAACTCCTTGAAAAGGACAACTGTAGTGAGAAGAATATGGAAGCTGCCATATTTATTTCCTTTTAAACGATACTAGTTGCCTGGCAGTCCTGCTGATCTATTTAGCTGCAGTAGTGTCTGAATAACACCAGAAACAAGCATGCAGCTAATCTTGTAAGAAACACCTGATCTGCTGCATGCTTGTTCAGGGTCTATGGCTAAAAGTATTAGAGGCAGAAGATCAGCAGGACAGCCAGGTAACTGGTTTTGCTTATAAGGAAATAAATATGGCAGCCTCCATACCACTCTCACTTGAGTTGTCGTTTCAAGGGGAACTGAATTAAGAGGTATACGGAAGCTGCCATATTTATTTCCTTTTAATCAATACCAGTTGCCTTGCAGCAGGGCTGGTCTATTTCTCTGTAGTAGTATCTGAATAACACCAGAAACAAGCATGCAGCTAGTCTTGTCAGATCTGACTTTAAAGTCTGAAACACCTGATCTGCTGCATGCTTGTTCAGGGGCTATGGCTAATAGTATTAGAGGCAGAGGATCAGCAGGGCTGCCAGGCAACTGGTATTGCTTAAAAGGAAATAAACATGGCAGCCTCCATATACCTCTCTTCAGTTCCTCTTTAACCCTAAACATGAATAACTGCATTTTTGAAATATTGAGAGAAAATATAGCTATACATTTAAAATGAAGGATTTGAGTAATATGTTTATACAAGGCTTAAATTACATGTTCTTAAAGGGCCACTATCACAAAAAAGTATAACATTTAAAATACCTGTAAACACATACAAATAAGTAAAAAAAAGCTATAAATTACTTTTCTTCTAGATGTCTGTCACTTACAGTAGGTAGTAGAAATCTGTCAGAACCGACAGGTTTTGGACCAGCTCATCTCCTCATGGGAGATTCTCTGCACGGTCTTTATTCTTTACAAAGACACTCCCTGAAAATTATTTATACAGGTATGCTAGGCAGCCTCCCTATTCACTGCACACTTTTTGGCAGATGGATGAAGCAACTGCCATTCACTAAGTGCTTTTGAAAAGAGATAAAACCTAACACCCCCCCCCTCCCCTATGTGGAGATGGGCTAGTTCAAAACCTGTCAGTTCTGCCAGATTTCTACAACGTACTGTAAGTCACAGCAGCATATGAGAAAAGTAATTTATAGCTCATTTTATTCTGAGAGACATGTATTTCTTATTTGTATAGGTTTACATGTACTTTACAATTTTCGCGATAGTGGTCCTGTAAAGAGGAACTGTAACCAAAGATTGAGCTTCATCCCAATCAGTAGCCGATACCCTTTCCCATGAGAAATATTTACCTTTTCTCAAATAGATCAATACAGATCTCTGTATGGCTGATATTGTGGTGAAACCCCTCCCCGAGTGTGATGTCATAACCATGATCCTGACATCACACTGTGGGAGCCTTGTTGCATTGTGGAAAATAATGGGCTGTTTCCAACTGCTAAGCAACCAGTATCTCCTTCTGTGCATATGTATAGGTTTCAAACAACACAACCTTTTAGCCTAATGCATTCTTAGGAGTTGTGGTTATAGATAATGGCAGTTGGTGAGGTCTGTTTTTTTTCCCCATTTCTGCCAGTAGTAAAGGATTACTGCAGGCTGACTGTAGTTTAAACAATATGAATAAATTACATAATGAATATCAATCATGTTTTGATCTCTTCTTTTTTTAACCTCTCACTTTGAAATGTATTGATTTTCCCCCCCCTTTTCAATAAAGTTCTTCTTTAGAGAGAGAGGCCCTTATTTTCACACCTTATCAATAACATGATTTTAAGCCACCAGCAAGCAAGACAATAGAATAATTTTGAAAACCCCTTTTCACCTACTTTTTAGAACCTTTTTCAATTGCAAAGTACTGAAGATGTGTGTTAAACAGAAGGTGAAAAATTATCTCCTAGGAGAAAACTTCTGAGAAAAGGTGAATTGAATTAGGGCCAGAGAGAGGGAAAAAAAAAGATGAAAGGATAGTTAAATCCTCTTATAATGGAATGAGAAGGTGAAAAATTAACAGCTACACAAAACTCATGTTAAACATGTCTTTAGTTCTAGCTAAATATAAGCAGTACTTTGTTTGAAATTGTGTATTTTATGAACCTGTCCTCATTTATCAGCAACTTGTCCGCAGTTATAATTTCCCAGTAATATAATCACTTGCTGTTCAAACTGTGTGTATCAACTATGATTAGTTCTACAAATTTTTCACAGATTTGCAAGAAATTTTCAGTCTATTTTTGAAGCGACAACTGATTAGTCTAAATTATGGCTGATGAGACATTGATTACTTTTTAATTAAGAAGCTCAAGTTCTGCTTCTGTGTCGTGGTTGGACAACATTTTGCAGAGATCAAGCACCTTCCTCTTCACAACATTAAACATTTACACTCTCTCTTAACAAAGATCTGGAAAACAACCTTAGCCCTGGAACCCACTAGGAGCGCTTTTCTGAGCGCTTTGTGATTTCAAAAGCTCTTGCTAATGTTATCCTATGTGTGTATTCTCACTGGAGCGATGTGATTTTGTAAAAAACCCCCACAGCACTGGATTAGCAAGAGCTTTTCAAATCGCTAGCGCTTAGAAAAGGCTGCTAGTGGGTTTGAGCCCTTAAGCTGCCATATACAATTCTTTGTACCGAATAGATGATTTTTTCAAAAGACCTATCTTGAGGGCTTTTGCATGATTCTCTCCTGCATTGGTGATAGGGCTCTGTGCTGAGTTGCAGATGTGTGAACATGCAAATACGTATGAAGTAAACAAAACGTTTTGTAGTGTGTGTAATGTGGCTTACCGCACTGCAATGCACCACCTATAGCGATGCTCACATGTGCCGTCAGTCTGTTGCAGTGCAACTGCCTGCGGCATTGAAAGTGCGTTACTGCTAAATGCGCATGCAACAAAGTGAAGCATATTTTTCATTGACTGTATGCAACGCACGGATAGAGTGTGATGCCGCTTTCCCAATTTGTCACAATCCTGCAATGCAATGGCCACTGTGAACCTAGCCTTAATCACAATGTTGTTTCTTAGCCACTATATGCAAATAAGACCCTTGATGCTATGACTAGGACTATGCTTATCCTGTATCTAGGCAATTTAGGATCATTTTTCACCAACTTTTTTTCCTGAGTAGTAAGCATAAAACATCCAAAACAAAAACTTGTATGATCCCAAAAAGCAGCAAATTTGTCATCAAGTTTAATTTTAAGCAATTCCAGAAATTCCCTACATAGAATAAAGCCTGGTACACACTTTCAATCATGATTGGCCAATCACTGAGCAATTTTACCACCTCCATGTAGTATGGGGGTTTACTAAACAATATGCTCATAGTATAGCAGGAGCATATTGTGAAAACCCCCATACTACATGGAGGTGGTAAGGGTTAAGCCACGTTTACGCTTAATCAGTTGGTACGCATTTTTTCCCCCCATAGCATAGCATTGTGAAAAATATTTCAGTTAAAAAGTGTGAAAGGTGCCATAGGAAACCATGGGCAGTACTTTGGAAATCAGTTGTCCTTTCAGTTATAACTGAGAGCAACTGATTAAGTGTAAACGGGGCCTTAAGGGCTCTGCCTTTGACATGGGAGACCTGGGTTTGAATCCTGGCTAGGGTCAGTACCTGTTCAGTAAGGAGTTCAAGGCAAGACTCCCTAACACTGCAGGGTGGCCCCTTGAGTGTGTCCCAGTGGCTGCAGCTCTTAAGTCTGACAAGAGAAAATCGCAATACAAATGTTCAGGTTGGGTAAAATTGTTCAGTGATTGGCCAATCATAATTGAAAGTGTGTGCCAGGCTATATATCGTTTCACATAGTACCTTTATTTGTGCAATCAGAACAATCTGTTGGGATTCAAACACTCTTTACAAATGCCCCCTTAAAGGTCCCTATTTCTGCCTCTGATGCTCATTAATATTGGAATGTGCAGGCGCTGCACGGCACTATTACTGGTAAGAACGTCAGCAGAGTAATGCGCTTAGGCCAATTAGTGTGACCTGCGACTCATGGGTAATATGCAATTTTCTTATTACCCAGGACTTGTAGGTCCTGCTAGTTGCACAATACGCTGGAATTAGCACCAGTAATAGTTTCTTGTGCTGCCTGCGCATTTTATGTTCAGGGCAGTCCAGATGAAGCACATCTTTGTCAACTAGCCTCTTCTAATAAACACAGCAAAATACAAAAATAGTGGAAATAAATGTGTAGTTTTAAAGGCTATAGATGTGTTATTTTGTCATGATATCTATATATAATACTGACTATGATACTGTATTACAGTAAATGCTAGTTTTTTTTTAAAAACATATGTGGTTTATAAACTTATGGTACTGGCATTGTCAACACGTTTTCAATAATAAAAACTTTTTCTAGATAAAATGTATATCTGTAGTTCTTTGCAAACCTTTTAGACACTTTACAGAACAGATGTAAAACTGTGAAAGTGCCCAGTACTCACACAACATTCAGTATAAGCTGTGACTAATGAGACTGTTTGGATACTTCAAAGTTTTCTGGTGCAGCAGATGGTCTGTCTCTCTTATACCTATGCTATGCCAGGACTTGTAAGCCTAGGTATGTTACTGTTAGAAGGCATGCCAGTTGCCTAAACAAAGCAGAATTGGCCAGGTACAAGGTCCCTGAGAAGGACCTGCAAAAGGGACATATGGGGCTGAATAAAATAAAAAAAAAAAAAAACAAGAACACCCAAAAGTGTGACAATTTACTCATCACACAATCTTACGTTTTTACAAAACACTTAGTTACTGTACATATGCAAAGACCTAAAATAGTTCTATGTTTTCCCGCAAACTAATGCTTGTACATAACTAATCTTTTGCATAGTTTTATGAAGGTGGCCACTAACTGTTCCGATTTCTGACGAAAAATCGTTCACCACACCATCAACTTACCAATCTTTGCTTCCTATCCATCACGACCACCAAGAAAATCCAAATTTTCGTTCGACGAAAATTCATTCGGGCAACATTTTTTTCACTCATTCATAATCGATTGTGTCCACCAATGGAGATTATTTACAACCAATCCGATTAGAATTTCTGATCACTCGAACGATTTTTCGCTAGAAATTGGACCGTTAGTGGCCAGCTTGACAATCATTTATTCAGTTTTTATTGTGTTATAGGGACTGAATAACTGAGTATGCACGTAAATGGCGTTTGCACTCATCCAACTATCTAACACTATAGAAAGTGCAGTATAAGTGCAGTGTTCTCCCCAGAATTCTTTTTCCAGCCGGGTGGCATGAAAAAGTAGCCAGATGGGGCGAGATGAGAATGCAGGGCCAGCGCTTCTCTGCACAACTCTGCTTACAGCAGAGGAGGAGGTGAGCCGATGACAGCCGGGTGCTCACCAAACTAGCCGGGTGGAGCACCGGCTCAAAGAGCCTGGGGAAGAACACTTAAGTTGGCAATTGCCGTTTCATACATACAGTCTGGCAATACACTGATTGTCTTTTGGGAAGGTCCCCATTTCTATAAACCCATTGGCAGCTTTAAAGAAAACCTGAACTGAAAAGTCAAAATAAGCATACACAGGTCACACTTACCTTCCATGTAGTCTACTCCTCAATCTCTTTCTCCTGTCCCGCGTCCTGTTTGTTCACTGTGATTAAGGAAATTTTCCGTCCTCCATTTTGAAAATGGCCATTACCCATAACCGCTTTCTGGTCAGCACACAGTTAAACTGTAACATCGCCCACTTGAGCCATAGGGAAACATGGACATTACCTGGTACATCAGTTTTCCTCTCAGCTGTAACTGACAGCAACTGATATATTTCAGATCTGACAAAATATTGTCAGAACTGGAAGGGATTATTGTCAGAAGAAAATGGTGAGCTTTTGAGAGGAACTGATGGCAAGGTAACTATGTAATGTTCATTTGAAGTTACCTCATGTGTTTATTTTAAATATTTTTATTCAGTACAGGTTCTCTTTAAAGAGACCCAGTACTGAAAAAAAAAACATCCCCTGGGGGTACTCACCTCGGGAGGGGGAAGCCTGAGGGTCCCAATGAGGTTTCCCCCTCCCCTGTAGCTGCAGGCAATCCAGCACTGGCTTCCTTTGAAGTCTCCAGCAATCCTAGCTCGACAAGCCTGACAAGCTAAATTTATTTACCGTCCCTGGCTCCAGCGGGGACGCTGTTGCAGCTCTCAGCACAGAGATAGGTGGATCTCAGTCGGCTGCGCAGTAGAGCGGCCTGACAGTGTTCTGCTTTTTCCGCCTATCTCCGTACAGAGAGCCGATACTGCGTCTGTGCTGGAGCCAGGAAGGTAAATATTTACATCCCCGCTGTTCGGAGGGGCACAGCGAGACTGCCGTGGGACACAGGAGGACGGGGGAAGCCTCAATCGCATCCAGAGGCTTCCCCCACACGAGGTGAGTACCCCCCAGGGGAACTTTTTCTCGTTACAGGTTTTCTTTAATAGTTATTTCGTTTTGAGACAAGTGCACTGGTTTTGACCTCAGTCGGCAGAACTCATTGTGCTGTAAATTCTTGGAATGCTTTGATCTCTCTGCATAAGAAAATATAGAAACTGAAAGCAGAAGTCCTCTGTTATTGTCCCACCCTGCCCACTAGTGACAAGAGGCCATAAATACACATTACAGCAGTACTAATTACCGGTATTAGCAAGGAAATGTAACAAAGACATAAATTGGCCTGGAACACTTGCAAGCCTCTAAATTGGCTGCTAAATGGTTAAAACAGTGTTATGTGATGATTTCCTGAGCATACCCATGATGTGAATGGCTGTGTGTTCTTTCTAGAAATGCTGGATGTTAATCTATTGTGTAAAACACACTTGTTTCAAGATTTTACAAGGTTTTATTTATTAAAAATATTTCCACACGGCTTACACATTAGCTGTGAAACAAATATCTTAATTATAAATAAATCCAAATGCAATGTCCACTTCCCGTATAATTGTTTTTAGGAAAGGTTTGATTTATGATTAGATTTCCTTAGTGAGCAGTCTGATGCATGAAATCTTGGCACTGGCACATACTGTCCATTCAATACAATTTGGTTTTGGGATAGATACTCCATAGGTTAAAGTCCTGAAATACTCTGTGCAATATCCCTGATACAGTAAGTAAAGTTGGCTACTTACGTATTTCCTCCATTTGAAATGAGCAAGAAAAATAGATTAAACTCTAATTCAAGTCTGTCTCCAATAGTCCTAGAAGAGAATGTAATTGCCATACTGGATATCCAAATGTGTTGTCCAAAAAGTATTTTACTGCACTGGGCTGGACGGCTGCACAGCAGACACTCAGAGACATTGGCCATTCCTACAGTACAGCGCTGTAACATGGATTCTCTCCCAGGAAGGTGCATAGGTGGAACACCACTTTAGTCTAGTTGAAGTTAAATTTAAAGTTGAATTGCCCTCCTGAGCCAAATGGATTGAATCCCTGCCACTGGTTCCATCGATGGAAGTGAGCTCCTCCACCTTGCTGGCTCTCAGGGTCCAATGGATCTTCACCAGCATCAAACCGGCTCCTTTTTTCTATAAATAAACATTTATATGTATTAGAACTGTCTATCCCAAACTATATGATGGTAGAGCTTCTATGAACAACGTTACAGTTTGGGGCACATGTGCCACGTTCCCCTGCATAACATAATCAGTTCATCACCCTGTAACTAATGCATGGTCATACTCCAACTGGTGCATGTAATAGAAGTAAAAGTAATGGGAGATGCTGACTAGTTGCTAGGGAATGAATAGAAACTGCTCTATTGTCAGATATTTATTACATAATCACAGCCATAATTGTTGTAACTTTCTAGACTGTTCTCTAATACATCATCACATTTGACAGTATTGGAGTGTCACATCTGGCCACAGGGCAAACTATATAGAAATGTATACTGTTTTTTACAGAAGCCAGTATGAAAACCCTTTTTTTTTTTTTTACTGAATCTTAACTTACATTTTACAAAGTACTTTACAGAGTATATATTATACAATTTATATCTCAGCAGGCTTTACAATGTTATGTCATTACCTCGTCCTATGACTAATTTTGCCAATTAACCTGCCAGCTTCCTGGCCTGGATTCCAACCAAGGACTCCTGTGCTCCAAGGCAAGTCAGTTAATGCAGAACTGCACATACTGAGTCTGAAACAAACTCCCTCCACACTCTGTAGCAAAAATAATATTTGTTTAGTCGCCAAAATCATTTCTTCCAATTTTCCTGGGCTGAGGTCACATGTTTATGCCTGCAGGAAGCTGCCAACTCTGATACATGTAAAATAGAAATATAAATAGATGATGAAGTTCTCTCTGAGCAAACACCTGTGTTAGCAGCTTCCTGCAGGCATAATCACATGACCCTAGCTTAGGAAAATTGGAAGGAAGCCTTTTTTAGCTTAGATTCAAAACAAGCATTATGTTTGCAAGGCTATGTTTTCTGCCACAAAGATTCCTCGTAGACAGAGGGACAGATTTATCAAAGCATTACCAAGTTTTTTTCTTCTTAAACAGTTCTTACCAGCAGGGGGACTGTTCTGCATGATAAGAAGAATCCTAAATTCTACTTAATAGTGGCAGTTTAGTGTGAATTTCTAGAACTGCACTACGGTTAAGAAAAGTGTAAATCCATTCCTAAACTGCAGCAGATTAAGAAGTGCTTAATAGCACTTCTACAGATTGTGTAGCAGTGCAGGCTAGGCATGATTTGTGAAGTGCTCCTCCCCCTGCTGAATCCTGTGCAGCTATTCTGTGCTTAGTCCTTCCAATGCTGGGCATTGATGCAATACAGCAGCTGTATTGATTACCTCATCAACAGCAATTTCCCTCACACTGCACTGTCTGAGAAACCTTTCTAACTCCCCCTATTTTACAACAGCTTAAGAAGGAATCTGCACTATTTAGTGATTTCTTAAGATGTCTGATAGCGTTCTGCATGGATTTCTAAGAACCTACCAATATTTTGTCTCAGACACTCTTGATAAATGTCCCCCAGTGTATGTTGCAACTATAGTTCAGCAGCGTTAACTCCTCTTGTTAAGGTTGTAGAACTGAGGAAAACTTCATATTTTCTGATAAAAAATAGTTAATTGGGAAAAATGTATGTATTTTAAGCCTTTCACAACAGCGTTCTTTAAATACTAATATTTATTCTGTCTTATGATTTCATTGATGTAAATTTCTAAAATTACCGAATGGTATTGATATGTTGAAGTAATACAGTCTTTTAGCAGTTAAAAAGTTATTTTCTCTAGCTATTGAAATGCACCCACCCCCCTCAAATTTAGAGCACCCTCCTATAGTATTCCCGTACTATGCCATATGGCCCCCATCATGTGCCCCCCCCCCTGAATAGTTCTGCCCTGTACAGTGACCCCTTATGGTGTTCATAGTTTACATTGCCCCTTTGTTCCCCACATTTATAGAGGCCTCTACATAATGCCCCCCCCCCCAAGTCACCTTAGACCATCTGTGTGTTGTGTAGCCTATCCAGCTCCTGATGAGCTGTGCCACAACCTGTAACCGAGATGGGCCAAATTATATTACTCCATTTATTGTAATCAAATCTCAGCATTGTTCCAGTCCTCTCCTTTTTCTATAATCATCGACCTTCTGGATATAACTACACAAATCTGCTTCGTCAAACTCTTTATCAGCCTACAGCAACACTGATCTGTTTTCCTCATGCGCACAAAGAAGGGAATGTAAGAAATGAGTTGATATTATTCCTTGAGCAGAGCAGATAATGACATGAGAGTCTATGCTGTTACATTATCCCTTTTCACAGCAAAGCAAACACATTGACACAGCAGTGACAAGCAGAACAGGTAGCTAAACAACATTACCTGGATCTGTTAAGACTTCTTTAGCAGATGCAATGTCGATGAATTTTTTCTCTGCTTTCTTTTTTTCTTCCTCATCTTGGAAGTTATCAGGGTGCCACTGCTGTGCCAGCTTTCTGTACGCTTTTATGATTTCCTGCTTTTTGGCATTCCTGTGTGTGGCAGTAAAAAAAAGCCAAGTGTGAGAGAGCATACATATTAATAGAATTTCTCTCCGCAGAACATTTTCAGTCTCTCCTACCATCCAGCAAACTCTGAAATATATTCTTGCATCCTCTACATTCAGCAGCCTGCACAATGCAGCAACGTGCCAGTCCGAGGATTGACTAATGCTGAAGGCTCAGCGGCATTCAGATAATGCAGAAGCATAGCAATTTCTAAGTTTTTAGGAAGACATATAAATCTCTTATGTTAAAGTTGAAAAACTTTTTGTGGCTAACTTAGTAATTTTATCTGTACATGGTCCCGTCTGGTATGATGCCTCTGGGCACCGGTTCAACTTGTAACAGAACTGCAATTAGTGGTAGATCAGGTAACATATCTTACTTGTGTACCACTCTCCACTGTTCAATATTATGCTGGAAATACACAGCTCGATTTTGAGCCATTAACCTCTTGCCGACCGCGTCACGCCGATGGGCGTGGCCGCGGCGTCAAGTCCTTGGGCTCTGTTTTGCAGGAGATCGCGCGCATGGTGCACACGCGCATTTCCTGCTTGGGGGGCGGAGCTTCGCCCCGTCTTCAGTCTTCGAGCGGCTATTGCCGCTCAGGAGACTGTTAGACGGCGTGATCGCCGTCTATTTACATGGTGCAGCGCTGCGATCGGCAGCAGCGCTGCACTGGGGACAGCTCTGTGACACGGCTGTCCCCCTGGGGGACAAGAGAGCGATCGGCTCTCATAGGCAGAAGCCTATGACAGCCGATCGCCATAATTGGCTGGCTGGCTGGCGGAAAAAAGGGAGGGAGGGAATTTAAAGAAACAGGGTTTAAAAAAAAAATAAAAAAAAACAACATTTATTAAAAAAAAAAAAAACATGGGGGGAGCCATCAGACCCCACCAACAGAGAGCTCTGTTGGTGGGGAGAAAAGGGAGGGGGGAAATCACTGGTGTGCTGTGTTGTGCGGATCTGCAGCTTAGTCTTAAAGCTGCAGTGGCACATCTCAGTGAAAATGGCCTGGTCACTAGGGGGGTTTAGCACTGCAGTCCTCAAGAGGTTAAGATGGCTTGATAGATCATTTCTGACATGTCCGATCACCGTTCGATCCCATTACAGCTCGATTTCTCATTGCATTTCACAAAAGATAAGCCAAACAAGCGAAAGATAAGAGGGCGCAGAATCGAGTGCCAGAATAGACCCGTGTATTCCCAGCATTAGACAAGAGTCCAGCAACTCCTCTTGCAAGTCTTTAAAAAAAAAAAACAGG
Source organism: Hyperolius riggenbachi (assembly GCF_040937935.1). NCBI lineage: Eukaryota > Metazoa > Chordata > Amphibia > Anura > Hyperoliidae > Hyperolius > Hyperolius riggenbachi. The sequence goes on along the minus strand of NC_090647.1, from coordinate 194,639,830 downwards.
GAAGGAGCTCTGCTTTGTTGGTCCCTCAGAACAGTTTTGGGAATAAACACTTAGCTAGAGTCCCGGCCAAGCACCATTATAAGTATATGGGAGTAACGCCTGTTATAGTAAACCCGGGTATAATACAACTTCTGTTATAGTAAATCTGTTTTTTTGGCCCACTGCGGTATTCTGTATCCGGCCATAGTGGAAACTGGGTGGGAGCATACGTCCTACGGAGACCCATGAGCCATAGTTGGTGGGAGGGCTGATAGCCATTTGTAGCCTGCTCACTATCTGCACATTACTACTACTGGATTACCTCAGAAGCACCAGCCAGTGAGACCTATGCTGTCTGTGTAAGCTGCCAGGGATGAGCAACAGATGAATTCCGAATAGGTACAACCCGAAAGGAGGACGTGCGGTAGTCACGTGACCGTGAATTGGAGTGTAGCGTGAGTTTAACCCACCCACGGCACCACCCCTGCTCAGGTGGAGTGCTAATTACCTGGATGCATTCCGAATAAAACCTATTTCGAATCCATCCATTGCTCATCCCTGTGAGCTGCTGTCTGATTACTGAGGGAATTGCCTGTCATCTGTGACTTGCTTGTGCATGGCTACCACGCTACAGTATCATCCAGGCTGCACAGACGTGTTGTGGACATAGGAGCACACAATGTACTGTACCTGCATTAACAGGCGAGAACTAGGCTTCCTTTGCAAGCTGTTGTGTGATTATTGCATGCAAATCCCTGCATATTGGCATTATGCATCTAGCTTAGATGTGGTCTGTGCTCACTTGCTGAAGCACTGAAAAGAGAAAAGGACTCCCAATTATTGACTGAATTAGGTAAGATACATTACCATAGTATACTTTTATGATGTGGGCTCTGGTAAAATTATTTCTACTCTTTATAATTTGATAGTAGTGGAAAGTAGTTGAAAAGACCATGTGCAGAAGATATTAAAGGTACATGCGATCTGATATAGTCATTCAGGGCCCACTGGAGTGCTTTCAACAGTGCTTTGCCCTTTCAAGGATTCCAAAAGCGCTGGGCACATAGAAGTCTATGGTGGTGATTCCACTGCAGCATTTTCAGAACAATTTTATTCAAGGAATGGAGGGTCCAAAATCACATTCCTTGAAAACGCTCCAGAAGGCGCTTGGCATTTTGTGATCACATTGCAATCAATGATAAGCTAAATGATGGGCATCACGTCTGTAATGAAGAGTTGTGGTTCCGCGCCAGCACTTTAGGTTTTCAATACAAACTGGCTAAGTGCAGTTGATTAACATGAACAATAAGTAAAAATGTGAAAGAATTGCAACATACCTCTTTACACCCAATATCTTGTAGTAATCCCTCTTCTGAGACTGTTTCAGAAGCCTCTGTGCTTTTTCTAGACTTTCTTTGATCTCTTTGTCATTTTCACTGTGCTGCTGGGCAGTTTCATAGTCCCGTATAGCTACCAAAAAGAAGCAGAATAGATCTATCAGTCACCTCATCCATTGCACATACATTGCCTTGTGTTATAGCAAAACTAAGCTAATCAGAGGCAAGAGCTGCTCCAATTGCCTCATCTGAAGGACCTTGTGCAATAACAGATGCAGCCGCTCCTCTTAATAAGGGAACATTAAGCCTTAGCCAAGCACAGAGTGGATTGTTAAGTTTTTTTAATTTGCAAAGGGTCATTTTTTGCCATTTAATTTAGTGAGGGAAAAAAGACATTAAAGACGTTATAGTAAACTCTGATATAGTAAACATTCGGGTATAGTAAGCTAATCATCCAGATCCCAGCCAAGCTTCATTATAAGTATATGGGAGTAATGTCTGGTATAGTAAACCCTGATCTAATAGAACTTCTGTTACAAATGACCTGTTTTCGTGGCCCCTTCAGTATTCTGTATCTGGCTAGAGTGGAAATAGGCCGGGCACATGCGTCATATGTCAGAGACCCATAAGCCATTGTTGATGGGCAGGCTGGCAGCCACTTGTAGCCTGCTTGCTATCTGCACACTATTCTGGGCCTGCTTGGATTACCTCTGAAGAAAAACTGCCCCCAAATGGCTTTATTGCATATAGGAACAGTAGACTTGCCGACCAAAGAAAGATTGCTATATAATCATATGATCCTATCTACTAGAATTATTATCTCTGAAAATTGGAAATCTAAATGTATCCCATCAATCGATAAAGTCTTAAAATCTGTTGAATTCAATCTACAAGCAGAAAAAACATGGGCTATTAAATCAGGAAATGTAAAATCATTCTTGGTTAGAGCAAGTCTATGGTCCTTATATGTAATCAAATAGTGGTATTTGGTAGTAATAACTTCTCACAGAGAGAGATACAGTATCTACCTTGGTTTATCTATTACTTGTATGCCATATGACAGGCACTGTGACAATCACATCTGGTTCTCAGCACTGAAAAGATACAACTTGATACACTTAAGGTGGCCATACACGGTACAGTAAAAACGTTCGATTTTCCCGTTTATTCGATCTAAATGATCGAATTGAATGAAAGTTGAAAATATTTTTTTTTTCGATCAAGAAATTTGAACAATTTTCCAGTTTTTTCAGGAAAAATGATCGGACATGCTGGAAAAATCTTTATAATCGATCTAATGGAATAATCGAACTAAATTATCTAATTGAAAAATTGTACCATGTATGGCCACCTTAAGTGTAGTATGTGTTAGTTTAGTCTAGTTTAAGATACCCAATAGACTACATAAAGTATACGGTTGATAAAGGGTTGTTTTCATCAAAATAGTATTAATATCAATCTGTTCTGTAATATTGACTGTGACTCTTTAGGAAAGTGAGATGCGTCTTCGGGGAACTTAGTAGGAGTGTTTAATCCCCCAGTTACCCAGAAGTTCTGCTCCAGTGAAAGGTTAACATCCAACTATATGTCACAGTTACTAATACCAACAATGCTACTCAGATACTGTACCATCCACTAGCATTTTACCTTCATTGTATCTGGTATATAATGACTATGTTATACACTTATATGTTTATTGTTATTTACATAAACAATGTACAATCTTACTGATATTGTTGAAATGTGGCCATTTAGGCCTTGTTGTAAATTTAAGAAAATTTCCCAATAAAAATTATTGAAACAAAGAAAAACTGGTGAGACCTGTGCTTCCGTAAGCTGCTGCCTGATCAGTGAGGGGATTTCCTATCATATGTGACTTGCTTGTGCATGGCTGCAACGCTACAGTATCATCCAGGTTGCACAGAAATGTGGACAGAGGAGCACACTCTCAGTACTGCACTTGCATAACTAGTGAGATCTATGCTTTTCGTGCGTGATTATTGCATGTAAATCCCTGCCTATTGAGCACTGTGCATATAGCTTAGATGCTGTCTGTGCTTGCTTGCTGAAGCATTGAAAATCGAAAAGGACTCCCAATTATTGACTGAATTAAGATCCAGTACTATAGTATGCTTCATGCACTTGAATATGACCATTTCTGATATAGTAAACTTCTGATATAGCAAACCACTTTTCCCAGTCCTTTGGAGTTTACTATTAAAGGGATTATACTTTGTTTTGTATAAATTGTCACTACCTTTCCGAGTTGTTCTTCCTCTAAGTCGCCGTGTGTGTGTGACATGCAACTGCCACCTCGGAGCTCCAATGCGGAGTTCTATTTTAGGTCTAACTCCAAGGTGTCTTAAAGGGAAGGTTCAAGCAAAAAAAAAAAAAGAGCTTTACTTACCTGGGGCTTCTACCAGCCCCATGTAGCCATCCTGTGCCCTTGTAGTCACTCACTGCTGCTCCAGTCCCCCGCTGGCAGCTTTCTGACCTCGGAGGTCAGGGCCACATTGCATACATTTTTACGCATTCCAGCTAGTGCAGGAACAAAAATTTACGCGTTGCACCACTAACGCGTAAAAGTGTATGCGTTAATGTTCCTGCACTAGCGGAAATGTGTAAAAATGTACGCAATTCGGCTCTGACCTCCGAGGTCAGAAAGCTCCCAGCGGGGGACTGGAGCAGCAGTGAGTGACTACGAGGGCACAGGATGGCTACATGGGGCTGGTAGAAGCCCCAGGTAAGTGAAACTCTTTTTTTTTTTGCTTGGACCTTCCCTTTAAGTAAGACAAAGTATTTGCATCAGATGATTTCCAAGCAGATGTTCCCTCTCAGCAAGTGTTACATTTGTCTTTTGTGCTGTTTCCCAGTAAGACAGCAGGAGGTGCCAACCAATTTATATTACTTAGACACTTGACAGCTCCGTGCAAATCTGTCCTGAAGTATGACATGAATACATGAATCTGGGAACATTACTCCTGAATTTCCAGCAATGAGAAACGACAGAAGGGCCACTACAAATCTGAAATTCTCACAAGGCGAATCGTCTCCTACATGCAGGAGCAACATCATCATGCATCAGTGTCGCGCATCAGCAGCCCTGGGAGGTTTCCAGCAACATCTATAAATATCGCTTATTCTCCACCAACAAATGCCTTGATAAACTGCAAATAAAAAAGTGCATTCGCCATCAGGTGCAGATAAGCAGATGCTCTGCCTGACATTTACCACTTTGTCAAAACACTCCGCTTACCCGCCGCTGACAAGTTAATATACTGCCCAGCCACTAAAACTCAGCAGGAAGTCACAATATCATGTGTGCTACGTGAAAAGTAGCAGTGAATAAACGTGAATTACACCACATCTGTGGTCATGTCAGTACCACGGCGGAGGTGCTAAACTAACGTTTAACATGGAGAGGCAGTAGAGGAAAACAAAATACAGATTTGACGCAATGAGATCATGGTTCAGCATCTCACCATTCTATTCAAGAAGTCTTGTGTAATGAAACAATATAATGTACACTGAGCAGCTAAACCAAACACCCTTCCTGATATTCTATAGGCTCTCCTAGAGCCACCAGTACCGAGTGGTGTTAAAACAACGAAGGAGATTTGGGCACAGCGGCGCCACCCTAGGCCGTAATAGGAATTCCGGCTATAGCGGCACTCAGTGACTGATTTGGGTGGGGTGCCGTCAATAGACGGAGCTTAAATTACCTTGTAACACTGTAATTTGGCTGCCAGCTATTGCATCATTGCCAATGAATTACATCATTCCCCCACTATACATGACGGCCTGGAGGGGGAATAGTAATTAGCGCCGCCGGGACTTGTGTAGAAGCAGGGTAAGCCGTATAGCGACTGTATCCTGCGCCGAAGTCTCCCGGCTGCATATTCATAGGTATGCACCAGTACATCCCACAGATAAATGACACACAAGCACTCATCCACACATATGATCTAGAACAGTGTTTCTCAACATTTTATTGGTATGTACCCCTTTTAAAACCCTGTACTCACCAAGTACCCCCTGGCATAGTAAACATTATCACAAGTACCCCTTGACAAATATATACCTAATAGTAGTACATAATTGGTTCTAAACAATTTCCAAGCATTTACTGTTGCTTTTAATCAGCTAAAATACTAATTTGTTGTTTAAATAAGATTGATCGGTTTTCTAAAACTCAAAATTTGTTATTCTTGGTTAAGTATATCAAGCCTGAGTACCCCCTGGAACCATCAGAAGTACCCCCAGGGGTACGCGTACCACATGTTGAGAACCTAGGATCTAGAAGAAAATGTCAGTCATTCATCAGATTAGGTCACCCTCTTTCACTGTTCCAAGGTCCAGGACTGTTCACTTGCCCGCTATAGGTGCTTTCAGTGGCAGCCAGCAATTGGCATGAGCCCTTTGATTAGTGTCCAGCTACAGAAGCCCCATACACAGCAGGAAATGATGCACTGCGGGTTCTGACACTCTCATGGCCAGCAGTATTAGCAGGGCATGGCATAAAAAAAGAAATAGAACAAGCATGAAGTTTTTCAGCAGTTTAACCTACAACAGCCCATCTGTAAAATCTGACCAGAAGAGCTATCCTCAGATTCCCATACACATTTATGTTGATTCGCTGGTTGTCCTTGCCTCAGCCAAGAACAATCAGCAAAGACATCAAAATATGTATATGGCTTTATTTAACTTCTTGTTGACCGCTCCATGCCAATTAGCATGAAAGTGGCGGCAGCCACAGGACCACTCCACGCCAATTGGCGTGAATGGCCTATGGGGCTAGCATGCGAGCGCGCATCGCCACACGCATTAGACGGCGAAACCGCAGTCTATTAACATACTACAGCTCTGCGATCTGAGGCAGCTCTGTACTGGGGACAGCCATGCGACACAATTGTCCCCCTGGGGGAAACAGAAGCGATCGGCGAAAGCTTATCACAGCAAATCGCTGTGTTAGGCTGACAGGGGGAGGGTGGGGAGGAAAAAAAAAAGCATTTTTATAAAAAATAAATAAACATTGGGGGAGCGATCAGACCCCAACCAACAGAGAGCTCTGTTGGTGGGGAAACAAGGGGGGAAATCACTTGTGTTCTGAGTTGTGCGGCCCTGCAGCAAGGCCTTAAAGCTGCAGTGGCCCAATTTATGAAATTGGCCTGGTCTTTAGGGGGTTTAACACCGTGGTCCTCAAGTGGTTAAAGGATAAGTGGTCTTTAGACATAAATAAGCCAAATCATCTCAAATTGTCTTTTGATCTATAAATTCTAATTAAAGATTACAACCCCTCCTCCGCTGGTCAGACAGCGTAATGGCAAGTTTGTTGCCTTTGATGTGGGATTTGAGCCCTCAGACAAGGGTTCGGATTCTGGCTCACAAAGTAAGGAGTATTTGGCCAATGCTCCCTAATGATCTTGGTCACCCATGGAGCGCGCTTTAAAGAGAAACTGCAACCAAGAATTGAACTTCATCCCAATCAGTAGCCGATACACCCTTTCCCACGAGAAATCTATTCCTTTTCTCAAACGAATCATCAGGGGGCTCTGTACGGCTGATATTGTGGTGAAACCCCTTCCCACAGTGTGATGTCAGGACCATGGTTCTTACATCACACTGTGGGTGCCTTGTTGCAATGTGGTAAATAACAGCTGTTTACAGCTGTTTCCAACTGCCAAAAAAGCAAGCAGCATTTCCTTCCACTGACATCACCTGCCAGCAGTAAAAATGTCACCATGTGATAAATGTCAGAACGTAAATGAGTGAAAGGAAAGATTTTACAATGGGCAAACACTGACTGAGGGCTGGAACCCACTAGAGTGATTTTCTGAGTGTTTAGGGAGCAATTCAAACCGCTAGCCCTCAGCTAATGTTAATGGATGGGCCAAATTCCACTGGAGCGATTGCGATTACCAAATCGCAAAACTCAGGACATGCAGCATTTTTCGCGTTTAGCGTTAGAGTTTCTGCAATGTAAAGTATATAAACACTGGCGTAATCACTCGTCAAAACCGACCCAGAGTAATTTTGCAAGCGTTTTTACATTACTGCACACTAACAAAATAAGAATTAATAGAAAGGACCAATCAGAATTAAAACCACTAATCGCTAAACAACTGCTGGCAAATTAAACTTTTTAAAATCACTCCTAAAAACACTCATGAAATAGCTTACAAACCGCTCATACAAAACGCTAGCGATTGCGATTAGCGATAGCGTTTTGTAGTGGGTTCCAGGCCTAAATCATTTATACACTAGTCTACCTACGCCCGTTTAAACATGGGCTCTAGGTAGAGAAATTACCGCCGCCAGTCAGTGCGCGCGCCCACCATGCGCACACGGCCGCCCTAGCCCGACCTCCCGCCCCAACGGCTGTCTGTACTGCACACATGCCCTGTACAAAAAAAAGCCACTGACGGACAGAAAGTAGATGACGCAAAGACAGTTATTTTGTATAGGATAATTATTGTAAAAATGAAGCACTTTTTCTATTACATTATTTTCACTTTAAGTGGCTGCAGCTCTGGTGCTTTAAGTCTGCCAGGAGGAAAGCATGATATAAAATGTTCTGTCTGTCCTCCAATACCCTTTAAAAGTTTGGAACTGTTTTGTATACTTCCTGTTTCCTGCTGTTTGTTCATGTGCAGCTCTCCCTGTTGCTTGCAAGCCACTGTTGTCCAAGTCACTGTTGTCCATAGATGTGTGTAACAACATTACCAGCTTGCATATCTGTTCTAATAACTGATCTGGGCAAAAACAAGGAGGGAACAGATCACAGAGAGCAGTAATCAGACCTGAAGTGCAGACTCCGATCACAAATAGTGTTATGCTAGGTACACAGAATAGAATTTTCTGGCAGATTTACCTGCCAGAGCGATTTCTTTTCACCATGTCTTATCTGACATTTTTGATCGATTTTCTGATAGTTTTGCCATTCAATTTGATGGAAAGCCATTGGAAAATCGATCGAAATTCAGATCGGACATGTTGGAAAAATTCAATCTGGCAGTTAAATCTGCCATAAAATTGTATCGTGTGTACCTAGCATTACACACAGCCTTGAACAGCAGTGATAGGTTTCAAGGGAGCACAGAGAAGTGGTCAGACCAGCAGGTGGGCTGCAGCCACGGTAACCATGGTTTATGTATACTGACTACCAGAAGAAGGAATGCTTTTTTTGCATTTATCCAATTATGTTTTCATGAATAAAGTAAATTAAAAATGTCAAATAAAAGGCTATTCTGCTTTTTGTTTTTTTTAAATATCATCAATGCCATTCAACTTGGCACTGAAAAACTGAAGTTCACATACTAATAACTGCATAGTTATCCCTCAATAACCCGTAACCTACCGGTAATTATAACTGTATGGTCCACAGACAGATGATTGTTCAGGTGAAGACCGATCTTGAGTACAAGTGTAATTAGGTAGCCAGGCGAGCAGCAGGTTTGTACAGTGAGCGTTTCTAAAGAGTCACCTGAATCACTAAGAATTGTTTCGGGTGACAGCAATCAAGCATGCTGAGAGAATTCTCTGATCAACCTAGCTGACTGTTAATAAGCCAGCACATGTCACCTAGCAGCTCAGTGTGGCCAATGATTAGATACAACTGGTGGCCAATAATGCCAGATCAGTATGTTATTTTCATACAGCTTTCTTACACTGTACTTGTGTTTAGGCAAACACACCTATTGCAAAGCATTCCTACAGAAAATTCCAGGTTGGAGTGTCACAGTTTTCTGCAGATGCCTGACTATATACATAGCCTTGAGGAAGAGTTACAAGGCTTCCTGCTCTGGGCAGTTAGTCGCTCCTCCAGAAAAAGGGACAAAGCTACCTGCTCTGGGCAGGTAGTTGCTCCTACAGGAACAGGGACAAGGCTTCCTGCTCTGGGCAATTAATCGCTCCTGCTTGAGAAGGGACAAGGCTTCCTGCTCTGGGCAGTTATACGCTCCTGCAGGAAGAGGGACAAGGTTTCCTGCTCTGGGGAGTTAGTTGCTCCTGCAGGAAGAGGGACAAGGCTTCCTGCTCTGGGCAATTAATCGCTCCTGCTGGAGAAGGGACAAGGCTTCCTGCTCTGGGCAGTTATACGCTCCTGCAAGAAGAGGGACAAGGCTTCCTGCTCTGGGCAGTTATATGCTCCTGCAGGAAGAGGGACAAGGTTTCCTGCTCTGGGCAGTTATACGCTCCTGCAGAAAAAGGGACAACACTTCCTGCTCTGGGCAGTTATACGCTCCTGCAGGAAGAGGGACAAGGCTTCCTGCTCTGGGCAGTTATACGCTCCTGCAGAAGAAGGGACAAGGCTTCCTGCTCTGGGCAGTTGGTCGCTTCTGCAGGAAGATGGACAAGCCTTCCTGCTCTGGGCAGTTAGTTGCTCCTGCTGGAGAAGGGACAAGGCTTCCTGCTCTGTGCAGTTAATCGCTCCTGCAGGAAGAGGAACAAGGCTTCTTGCCTTGGGCAAATAGTCGCTCCTGCAGGAAGAGTGACAAGGTTTCCTGCTCTAGGCAGTTAATCGCTCCTGCAGGAAGGAGGAACAAGACTTCTTGCCTTGGACAAATAGTCACTCCTGCAGGAAGAGGGACAAGGTTTCCTGCTCTAGGCAGTTAGTTGCTCCTGCAGGAAGAGGGACAAGCCTTCCTGCTCTGGGCAGTTAGTTGCTCCTGCAGGAAGAGGGACAAGCCTTCCTGCTCTGGGCAGTTAGTTGCTCCTGCTGGAGAAGGGACAAGGCTTCCTGCTCTGTGCAGTTAATCGCTCCTGCAGGAAGAGGAACAAGGCTTCTTGCCCTGGGCAAATAGTCGCTCCTGCAAGAAGAGGGACAAGGCTTCCTGCTCTGGGCAGTAATACGCTCCTGCAGGAGTAGGGACAAGGCTTCCTGCTCTTGGCAGCTAGTCGCTCTTGCAGGGAGAGGGACAAGACTTCCTCCTCTGGGCAATTAGTCGCTCCTGCAGGAAAAGGGTCACTCAGCAGAGTTATATGTTCCATTCGCGTTTAATTTGGGTGCAGGGAAGAAGGCTGTGCCTGTGTTAGGTAATCTCGGCAATATAAACAATATATTCCTCTACTGATGAGCTAAAATGTCCTTCCTTCTGCAGGTAATCCGTGGTTTGGCTAATGCCTGCACCCAAACTACACAGATTTAATTGTGGCGCCCAAATCTGGCACAGCATGGGTGCCAAGCGTGTGTCAAAGAGACCTGCTTCGCACTCAGCATGCACTGCACACAACATGGAAGTTGTCCTACTATGGATAAAATAAAATTTATTTGGGTTTTCTTTTCATTTTAGATGTTCTAACATGGCTACAAAGTTAAAGGAAAAGATAATTTTTAATCAACTTAAAGTCCAATGAAACCCTGCCAGCAACCTGCATTTGCAATCTAATAATAATCAATGGAGACTCAGCTAAAGCGCAGAGTTTAGGGCCAGGACAGCTTGGGGGAAGGAGTTTCATAGAGAGGGTCCTGAAGTAAAGACCCGATGGGAGTAGGTTGAGGTAACTGTTGTTCGAGTGGGAGGGATCGTTTGCAATCCTGGCTGCTCTGGTTTGCAGTCTGGAGGAGTACAGAGGAGTCCCAATGATCGGATTTGATGACTCTCCAGAGCTTGTGCTTGTCCCTGCTTGAGTGGAAACAAGTCAGAAGGGCACGAGACATGCCAAACTGGTGCAGGAAGAATAGCTGTTGCTGGGCTTGTTTCAGTGTTTTTGAGAGGTTTTCTTCCCACCTTAGATCGCTAGAGATGGTGACACCCAGGAGGCGAGCGCTGGGGCTCTGGCAGCCTCTGAACCCTCAATGAGAACTGGGGGAGTTCAGGGGGGTTAGTCCTGAAGTTGATGGTCAGTTGCAAGTTTTTTGTTGAGTTGAAGACAAGTTTATTCAGTTCGAGGTCTTATGGCCGGTAAGGCCGGCTTCAGTTTTTCAAGGAACACGTTATTAATCGTTTAAGGGTTTAACTAGGCTTTCATTTAAATGGCTTGTGTAGCAAAACTATAACTCTCATCATTTCTTTAGTGAAAATGAAACTGCACTTTTACAACCTGTCACTCAGATGATGGGATACTTTAACTTCTGGAATACTCTATAGCTGGCCATACACTATACAATTTGTGGTAGATCACATAAATAATCTTACCCAACGTTAATCTCACCCCCACAGCTGCTAGTTATGTACTGCCTAATACAGTACAAAGCTATGAAAACCTCAAATGTGAACTGCTGCTGCCTGCGATTTATTCAGCATTCGTCCATTGGAAACGCTTTCCTCTCTCTAATTTATAATCTAAAATCACAAGCAGCACCATCTTTAGTGTTGGCAGGTGAACTTTGTGGAATGTTTGTTTCTGAGAATACCAAAGCCAGTACAAAAGACACCTGGTCTCCCAGAATACTCTGGGAGTGAGAATACCACATATGTAATCAGCCTAGGCTAAGAATCACCGGGAGAGCAGGGTAACATACAATATACAGCAATATATAGTTATAGGAAAGGTTTCTGATGCTGTATCCAGGAAAATTACAGTAAAAGTGGGTAACCTAAGTAATTTACTGCATTCTACTATATGCCGTTACGGTGCCTGTTTAAATTGGCTTTGAACTTACTGGCTTGCTTATTTATTGTCTGTCTGTTCGGACCCATATCAGCCAATTTAGATATCAGTCCACAAAGATCAGGTGACTGAAGGATGAATCTTGATTGGTTGCTATGAATTTCAGGTGGCCATACATCAGGCGATGGTCAATCGACCATCCGATCTGATTATTATAATCAGAATCAGATGAAAATCAGTGCTGCCAAGTACATGCCTGATCGACGATGCAACCAATTTTGGGCCGAAATTGGTTGCATTAATCGGCTGAACATGCTGCAAGATGCAGGGCCGATGTGATCAATCGTGTGTGCAGCGGTAGCAGCAAACGATATCAGGACGAGCGACAAACACGATGAAATCCCCGCTGTTCCCGGGTGTATAAATGTGCTGTAAGTTTGCGTTTATACATTACCTGTCCTGTGTCGAGGTGCCAGTCTGTCTTCTGCCGCTCTTCTATTAACTGCATCTACGCTGTCAGAGCATGATGTCACGCGCACACACACCACGCCAGCAGAGTGTATGTGGCTAATAGAAGAGCAGCGGAAGACAGTTAGGCATCGTGACACAGGACAGGTAATGTATAAATGTACATTTACAGCACATTCACACATTAGGGGAACAGTGGCGAGGCGGCAGATGCGGCGGGCTCGGCCGATTCCCGAGAGATTTCATGCTGAAATTGTTCAGGAATTGGCCAGCCGACAGATGTCTCTCTGATCACATTCAATCAGAGTGAGATTTGTCTCTTGGTCGAATCTGCCCATCATCACTAGGTCTATGGCTACCTTTAGTGCACACACTGTCACACTGAATAAGCTGGTTAGTGTAAAAACAGACATAAAATAAGAAAAAAAAAGTTGTAAACACCAATAAAACATATGCTAATCTTATTTATGCAGTGCCTCTAGAAGCTGCAGCAGAAATAATCCTAGCAGCACCTGGGTAATAAGTCAGAATCTGAGAGGTTATTTCTGAGGAATATTGCAAATAGGACATAAATCTTTGCTTATCCTGACTTGCATCCAATCCCTGAAAGAAGGCGGCCTGCTGGGTGATGCTGAACTAGGCCTGCTAATATACACATCTGATGTGATATGTTGACAGGAACATGACGCCTACATCAGCCACTGCTATTGTGATTGCGAGCCATTTATGAGGAACTTATTTTACTGGCTGATAATCTTAATAAGTGAGCTCTCACTTCTTATCATCTGCCAGGGTAAACAACATACACTACAGCACGCTTATTTGGAAACACAACATACTAATATATTCTACACGGCTCGCATACAAGCGGAAGAAAAAGGCTGAAAGCCAAATAAAGATCCATTATGCTCAAATACGATTTGGCATTATGCACACAAATCCCCAAGAGTAAGCCAGTCACAATTTTCCTAACGAGAATCAATCAGCTTAAAATTCAAATGTCAATACGACATCTTTCAAATTAGCATATCTAGCAGGCTGTGTGATTTAACCTTTTCGTACAACATCAAGGATCAGGTCCCTGGTGAGACACTGGGACACGGCAACTCTTTCATAGCGCCGCCACACAGTACACTCTGATTAAAAGGGCTTCTACAGGGGGCTTGTTAACGGGAATGTTCCCATATAATCCTCAGACACGCAAAAGGTATTCCATGTGTTTACATCTCCCCTAACACCTCTTATGATTTCAAATGAATGAACAAGAAAGGCACATCTGTCACCATTACACTTATGACGTGACAAAGCTGCCTAATAGGTCACTTGAGAGTTTTCTTATCTCCCAGGAAGGTCTTTAATGTCCGGCACATTTTACCAGGATGATCGTATTTTCATTGTGTCCATAGTGACGCCAACAACTATTATAGGTCTGCCTCTGCACATCAGTGGGGGCAAGTGAAATAAAAGTAGGCAAATAGAAGAAAAACACTAAAACCAACAACGCAGAAACCAGGAAAGAAACAAAAGGCAATAGACCTCATTCCAAGTGCGTGCCCTGCAGAATGCTGGTCTATAAAAGATGAAGTCCATTAAAGTACCCAATACTAAACATCAAGGGAAAAAAACGTGGGCAAGGGTTCATTGTACAGCACCACAGAATGTGTTGGTGCTTTATAAATCAATAATAATAATAATGAGGAAAGTGGGATTTATAGTGTCGCAGACAACTAGTTGTGCTCATCTTACAGAATCTCAGAGAATTCATCTTTCAGAACACTATACTTTTTTTGTATAACTAATACAGTAAAACCCCCATTATCCGTCACCAACGGGGATTGGCTGATGCCAGATAAGCATACTTTCTGGTTGCTTGAGAGTCAATGTTAAAAATAGGACTAGCTAAAAAAACAGTACTAAACCTCACACTGGTCAATTTGGGGGCAGCGCTGCCATCTCCTCTTGTACAAAAATGTAAGTCTATTTATGGCTAGCTGCATTCATGTGTATCAGTTTGCATTCAACTTTGTCTAGTTTTAGAGTTTAGTGCATGGTTTGCATCCATTTTGAATTTAAGGTTTGTTTTTAAGTCTCTGGGGGGCGTTGCACATCATTTCAGTAATCATTTCAGTTGCAGCCTGAATAGGAGTACTGCCAATTCCTTTGTCGTTCTTTAGAAAATGTGTTGATCATTTTATGGCCAGCTTCCCCAGGTTTACACTAGGTTTAATTGTTAGAGGTTAGGTCTCTCCCATGAAAACCCCTCAACGTGGTGGAAGAGTCTAGTACTGAGCAATCTGGGCACAAACTGGTTATTGGAAGCTAACCTCCTCCATTTGCTGTATTGAATGCAAGTTGTGTAATCTGCCCGTGTTTTGGGTTCTGCACATCTATGCAGCTAGTCAATTCGGGTGCAGCCTGCATTTGAAAGCGCTGCTATCTCCTGCTTTTGTACGAAAATGTTAGTCTACTTATGGCTAGCTGCATTCATGTATATCAGTTTGCATTCAATGTTATCTAGTAGGCTACAACTGAAGTGATGTGCAAAGCTTAGTGCGTAGTTTGCATCCGGTTTGAATTCAAGGTTTGTATTTAAGTCTCTGGGGGGCGTTGCACACCTCTGTTAGTAATCATTTCAGTTGCAGCCTGAATAGAAGCACTGCTAATTCCTTCATAACCATAAACTCTGTATCCCAGAGCCCAGCCAATGCCTACATTATACCCCCCCCCCCCTCCCCCTCCCCACCCCGACTTGTAGCTGCAGCACCCGTTATTTTATCAGGCACCTCTGGCACCCAGATTTCCAGTTATAGCCGTAAATTGTGGCTATTAACATGGGCACTTATGACGGGATCCAATCTTCTCTGGTACCCAGATTGCCTGACTTGGGTTTTTACCTCTGTCTGCATTTCAGGATGCTGGGTGCGGTGCGTGCATTTTCAGGTGCAATGGGTTAGTATTGTTTGTTCGAGATCTCTGCAGAGAAGCAAAACTCCTATTTGGGATCATCTGTGTTTAAGGCACTGGTTTTTTTTTATTATCACTGACTTTGTTTCAGGTCGCAATGTGCATGTGTTTGGAATGCAACGGCTTAACCTTCTGAGGATCGGCAGCGTAATCCCCCCTTAAGGACCAGAGCATTTTTACATGGGGGGCACGTTTAGATAGCCAGGCAGCGGTATCCCCAGTATAGATAGCTAGGCATGAATGTCCCCAGTATACATAGATGTCCCCTGTATAGCCAGCAGCCATTGCTCACCTACCAAGCTTCAACAACGAGCAGCTTTACCCCCCCCCCCCTCCGCTCTGCCAGACCTCTCTGCTCACACTGCCCCTAAGCTCTGTGTCTCTGCTTGATGACGTCATCAAGCCGGGACCCGACAAAGCCAGAGGGAGCAAGGATGCCAGGCAGAGCAAAGGGGAGTGACGATCGCTGGGGGGACGTCAGGAAGGTGAGCCTGGTCCTCTTCTTCCCCTCCTACCGCCGCTGCACAATAGTGATCACTACGATTGGCTGGTGATCGTAGTGACCACGTGATCAGGAGCCAATCGCCATGGCTCCTGATCACTGAGGGGAGAGGGGTTATATGACAGCTTAATCTCCCCTCAGGTGCGCACGATTGCGGCGGGAACGGACAATCCTATGCCGCATCAGGCTTAGGCAGCCACAAGTGTGGCATAGGATTTACTATATGTGGTCCTCAGGAGGTTAATAGTGATATGGGTTAACTATTCCCAGACTAAAAAAAAAAAACAAGTCAGCAAAAACTACACAAGAGCCTATGCCAGGATTTATTAAAGACTAATATAATTACAAGGAGTGTGGACCAGAATGTATCTCTGACTTTCGGGATTAAGGCAAAGCAGATGGTTAAATCTTTCTTCAGCTCAAAATTGAGATCGGAGTTTAGAATATCATGAATTGACTCACTCCCTCTATTGAACAGTAGCCAGAGGTGCGCAGGAAGGTGCCAACATTCCTAACCACAGTTCAGACCGCCCCACCCTTGTGTTGGACAGAGAATGTTATACGTTGTAGAATAATAACCAGATAATGGCAGCATGGAGAGAACATACCTTCTTCATACTTTTCCTCTTGTATGTATGCTTCGGCCCTGTCTTTTAGAGCATTCACACTGCCGGGCTCTTTTTGTAGGAACTCAGTGCACTCTCTGATGGCATCACTGGATTGCTGATTCTAGAGAGAAGAAATGCATCATTTATATGTACACTACTTTTTGTGCAAACAATTCTGCAATCAAATATGCTCAATAACTAATAATGTATCATCACCCCGATTGTTGGGAAAGGTGGTCAGTAGGAAGCAGGTTAGCATTGAAATCTAGGTTATCAGCATCTATACAGTAGTCGCAGTAGAATATTGTACGGTGTTGGCCATGAGTAAAAGCAAGACGTTTTGAATCAGGATAAAACCATTTATTGGCTAACTTCAAGGACAACTGTAGTGAGAGGGATATGGAGGCTGCAATATTTATTTATTTTTTAAACAATACCAGTTTCCTGGCAGCCCTGCTGGTCTATTTGACCGCAATAGTGTCTGAATCACACCAGAAACAAGCATGCGGCTAATCCTGTCAGATCTGTCAATGTCAGAAACACCTGATCTGCAGCATGCTTGTTCAGGGTCTATGGCTATAAGTATTAGAGGCAGAGGATCAGCAGGACAGCCAGGCAACTGGTATTGTTTAAAAGAAAATAAACAAGGCAGGTTCCATATCCCTCTGGTTACAGTTGTCCTTTAAAGTGGTCTAAAAGTCAGCATTTCTACTTTGCCCTAAAAGATTCCTCACAGCTTGAAAGCTACTATCACAGAATTTTTTTTTAAGCAGAACATTATGGAAATGGTTAAACAAAGCACTTTGTCCTGCTATCCAGCTTCAAATCTGCATCCAAACTGGAGAGAACGGTATCTTTGTTTGCATTCCAATGTTGATACATGTGTGTAAACACCGTGTAACAAGTGAAAAGGAGCTCTCTGTGAAGCTCTCTGTGCTCCAAGCACACAAACAGCTCAGAACAACTAAATTAGACGATGTTAATATATAATAAAAAGCAATTTGAATAAAATGCAATGGCAGGTTTCAGGGCAAGATAAACTACTTTGGAAACTTGTAATTTGTAAACGGACAATATTACTTATGCACAAAAGCAAATATGATAACTGTATGAGTAATAAGGAGTAGGAAAACACATTTTTATTGAATGTTATGTCAGAGTTTCAGACCACTTTAAAATGTTAATAAGCTTTCAGCTACTCGGGCCTCCTTCAGACTCAAATCCTGTATGCTGAAAAGATGTTAGAGAAGGCAACTATATACACGCAACATTAAAAGGGGATACATAGACTTTTTGCATCTATACATAATACAATGACATTTTATGCTAAAATAGCTCTCTGTTAAAGCAACTGTGCCATGCAACTTGCAACAATGCGAGGCCGGATTGGCATGTGCACATTACGGATGTGATCATCTTTAGAAGTACTCAAGGGGGCAAGTGCTTGTGAAGGCTTCCCGAAGACTACTAAAGTGCCAGCAGGTTGAGAAAGTGTAATGGGGTGGTGCAGGGATGAGATAGTATCCAGAGCTTTGCCTCTTTAGGTTTTCTGTAAGCTACAGTCAAAATGAAGTCTGACTGGACAGAAACAATCATTCAGAGCTCTGGAGTTTTAACCCTTATATTGATAAAAAGAAGAAAAGGATTGCAGCCTAGTTCTGTGTAGGCTTGGCACTGTGCATACACATTTAACTCAGTTCGCATGTCAGCTCAGATGCCCTTAAAGGATACCCGAAGTGACAGGAAGGGACTACAGTGTGACCCTCACTGATAAGAAATTCCCTTTTTTATTTCTTTCTTGCTATCAGAAGCCATTTTCTGCCAGGAAAGTGTTTTATAGTTGGAATTTCTTATCAGTGAGGGTCACACTGTAGTCACTTCCTGTCTGAGTCAGGACTGAGTCAGCCACTTCCATACCTGATATTTAACTCTTTCGGACAGAGAAAGAAGAAAAAGAACACAGCATAGTTATTTGTGTGCTGTGCCTTTAAAAGCTTTCCACTGCAGCTTCAAAAGTACTTAGGCCCATTTACCCCAAGGCTCCTTTCACGAGGGCAACTGATAGGCGGTGCATTCATAGCTCGTCTCTGCTCTTGTAGCTCTACTGAGTCGATAGGTTGCTTCAAGCATATGGTATGGGCTGTGCGGTTGAATGCATTCCATGCGTGAACGTCTGAGAGGGAGGTAACCTCTCACTAGACGTTACATGTGGCAGTTTTCTAGCTGCACATTGTGATGTGTAGTTACAAATGCTGCCATCCAGTTGCACTATACAGCAACCGAATGGTGCTTGCTCCTCAGCAGGTCGGTAGCCATGTGAAAAGGGCCTAAAAGCAGGGCAGAGCAGTGCCCACTGCATTGCAAAAACATTTCCACACCACTGCCAGAGTTCCCCCCTTAATATAAATAATATAGCTTCACCTACACTGCCCATAGTGTGATGTAGCTCCATGCAAAAATTGCTTTAAATCAACTAAAAATATTTATTTAGCAGTGAATCCATCAATAATATGGATTTGTGGATGAGGTAGACTGGAGGCTTTTCTCCTCTTCAGAAAAGTTAGAATAAAAATGTTTTGTTAAAATGTAAAACATCAGGTTAAACATTTTGTGACTTACGAAAATATACTCAGTATATACTATTATTATAGTTATTATGATTTAACCTTGCGATGAACAGATTATGTTACCTTGAAATGAATTTGGGAAGATCAATAGCTACAGAAATGAACCTGGGCACTTACTTTTGCGTAACAGTGACATTTGCGCTCCTGGACTAGAGCCGTGTAGTATGGAACATTTGGTTCAGTTTTCACCACTGCTTCGTACTTGCCGACAGCATCCTCATACCTGCAAATTAAATCCTTTGTGATTAAATAGTGGCAATGACAAACAACTGCAAAATGGTAAATTAAAATACTGTCAATCTACAACATTTTGCACAACTATTAATGGAATAGAGAGTGAATGGAGAGGTTAGGAGCAGCACAGTGCATGATATTCTTTTCTTTTTCTATTTTTAAATGTAAAATGCTTATACTTGAGTGCGCTTAACCACTTGCCGACCGCGCACTCATAACGCGCGTCGGCAAAGTGGCAGCTGCAGGACCAGCGACGCAGTTCTGCGTCGCCGGCTGCAGGCTAATTAATCAGGAAGCAGCCGCTCGCGCGAGCGGCTGCTTCCTGTCAATTCACGGCGGGGGGCTCCGTGAATAGCCTGCGGGCCGCCGATCGCGGCTCGCAGGCTAAGTGTACATTTGTACAACGCTGCTAACAGTAGCAGCGTTGTACCAGATCAGCAATCCCCGGCCAATCAGCGGCCGGGGATCGCTGTCACATGGCAGGCAGGAGCCTGTTAGAGGCTGCACAGGACAGATCCGTTCCTGTGCAGCCTCGGATCTCCGGGGAAGGGAGGGAGGAGAGGGAGGGGGGGGGAATTTCTCAGCGGAGGGGGGCTTTGAGGTGCCCCTCCCCCCCCCCCCCGCAACACCCAGGCAGGCAGGAGCGATCAGACCCCCCCAGCATATCATCCCCCTAGTGGGGAAAAAAGGGGGGCGATCTGGTCGCTCTGCCTGGTGTTTGATCTGTGCTGGGGGCTGCACAGCCCACCCAGCACAGATCAGCTAAAACAGCGCTGGTCCTTAAGGGGGGGGTAAAGGCTGGGTCATCAAGTGGTTAAAATAAACTACAAACAAGTTCAAGTCTTCAGAAGCTGTAGCCACCTCCACCTGTGTCACCTTGGTTCGCCCCCATATCAGCAGCTGCATCCTGATAGGTAGTTGGTACGTTTTAAGTTACAGTTATTGTCGTATAATTGTGCAGTATATTTCATTTTCAATATAAACACCGATTCTTTAAATACTTGTTCCAAACGAATCAGACCAAAGGTGTGTACAAATGCACAATAACTGCTGCCCGTAGGGATTGGGACTTGTTTGTGGCTATCATTTAAAGCAGGGGTCTCAAAGTCAATTTACCTGGGGGGCCGCAGGAGGCAAAGTCAGGATGAGGCCGGGCCGCATAAGGCATTTCACAACCGCGGCGCATCGCCGCCTCTGCCCGCCGCTCTCACTCTTCCTTCACAGAGAGGGGCGGGGAGAGGCGGCGATCCGTGCGGCGATTGACGTCAGGAGGGGCAGAGCTGAAGCTGAAAGCTCTGCCCCTTCCAGGAAATGCCGGCGGCTTGCCCCCCGTGCGATTTGGGGGCTCTGCAGCCCTCGTTTAGCGGCGGGGATGCGGCGGATTACTTGGGAGCACTGAAGCGAACTATAAGGAAGCTTTTGCCGGCGAGGGCCACAAATTATTGCATCGAGGGCCGCAAATGGCCCGCGGGCCGCGAGTTTGAGACCCCTGATTTAAAGATCTGGCATATACCATATTTTTTCAGAAGACATACTTTTTCATCCCCAAAATTGTGGGGAAAAGTGCGCCTTGTATTCCAAAGCCGCTAAACACGCAATCCTCTTCTGTCGCTGCCTTCCGCCACTGCTGTACAGCTTCCAGTCCTCCATTCCTCGCTGCACGTGATGCGTGAACCCAGCGATGCACGTGCCAGGGAACCACAACAGGAAGTATGGAGCACCAGTGAGGAGCACTGGTACTGTATAGTATCCAGGGAAGGCAGCAGCTGCAGTATACATCGAGCGCTACAAAAGGGGATCGTGTTTATAGAGGCTGGAGCAAGGGGTAGAGGCGGCATGATCAGATTAGAAGTGTCTGTGCCCCTGTAGTGTAGTCTGTAGTGTATTTCAGCAAGGCTTGGTGTACAAAGGCGCCAGAGTAGAATAAAAATGTTTAAAAACTGTCTAAAAGAGGGGGATGTTCAGGTGGACTTACCTCCCTCAAAAATATAGAAGTAAATTGAGTCACAATATATCAATACAAAAAACGTTTTATTTAACTCCACTTAGTGCAACGCGTTTCGCAGGTGTGGTCCTGCTTCTTCAGGCAAACAGGAGTATAACTCAATGGGTCTAGATCAGGCATGGGCAAACTCGGCCCTCCAGCTGTTACGGAACTACAAGTCCCACAATGCATTTGCCTTTATGAGTCATGACTGTGGCTGTCAGACTCCTGCAATGCATTGTGGGACTTGTAGTCCCGTAACAGCTGGAGGGCCAAGTTTGCCCATGCCTGGTCTAGATGCAGAAGTGAGCGCCTCTGTCTCAGAGGTGTTCTTTGTTCTTCCAAGCATAGTCTGTAGTGTAGTTTAACTGGTAGGGCAGCAGCGATAAGTGTAGTGTAGTGTAACTTAGCTCGTGGGTGCAGTAGGGGTTAGTGTAGTGTAGCTTAGCGCGTGGGTGCAGCAGGGGTTAGTGTAGTGTAGCTTAGCTGGTGGGGCAGCAGGGATTAGTGTAGTGTAGCTTAGCTGGTGGGGCAGCAGGGATTAGTGTAGTGTAGCTTAGCTGGTGGGGCAGCAGGGATTAGTGTAGTGTAGCTGGAAACAGTTCGGGTGGGGTCCATAAGACACCCCTACACTATACATGCACCAGGTTTAGTATTTTTTTTCCCTCTAAAGCTGAGTTTTAAAGGGAACCAGAGATGAACGTTATACACACAAAATATATATACATCAATAGCTTTTCATGAGGAAATTATTTTACCACTATTTTCGCCGCTCTGGTGTACCTTAGTACATTTTTACATTTTTCCCCCGGGATAAATCAAAGATGGCCGCTGGCTCATACCCTTCTTCTTCCGGGTCATGAGCAGCTCTAAATGTTAATCTCTAGGCTTGCTGCGCTTCTGTGCTGCTCAGCGCACAAGCCTAGTGTGGAGGAGGCAGGCGCAGTGTTGAAAGACCTAATGCGGTGACGTCATCCTCCCACTGCAGTCTAGCCCAACCTGGATTTCCCCCGACCTGGGCTGGAAGGAGACTCGGCAGACTCAGCAGCAGCGGAAGCACGGAGGAATCAGCAGGGCAGTCGGCAAACTCAGCAGCAGCGGAAGCACGGAGGAATCAGCAGGGCAGTCGGCAAACTCAGCAGCAGAGGCAGCACGGAGGAATCAGCAGGGCAGTCGGCAAACTCAGCAGCGGCGGCGGCAGCACGGAGGAACCCTCCGTGATGCTGTGTATGCAAAGCAGGAAGGCAGGAGGGGGAGGGCTTGAAATGACTTCACACAGCAGACGGACTCAGCTAATCTGATTCCAGGTCAAACTAAAGGCCCATACACACATCGGATTTTCGTGGACGGGTCGTTTGAATGTCCCGTCGTTCAGCCGTTCGCCCGCTAAATCGGGCATGTGTACAGACTGTCGTTCGCGTGATAAGACTAAGTTTAAGTGATCCGCCCGGCGAACGACAGTCTGTACACACGCCCGATTTAGCGGGCGAACGACGGGACGTTCAAACGACCCGTCGTTCACGAAAATCCGACGTGTGTCAGTCGGGCTTTGTTGTCACAGCTGATAGCAGAGTAATTAAGCAGATAAGAAAGAAACTAAAAGCATGGTATAGGGTTTACGGTCATGTTCTCATTGATTTTTATGATAAAAACATGAGGGTGCTTCGTCTCTGGTTCTCTTTAAAGTCCAATGCATCTTATAGTCCGTAAAATATGGTATTTGTTACAATAAAATGACAAGTGGAATGTGACAGACTGGTCATTTATCTACCATACACAGAAATGTTATATAGTCACTATGGAGAATGCCGTATATAGTTATATGGGGCTAAAATCTGTTTATACAGTAGTATCTCTTTATAATATCTCCATGGGACCTTGCCATGTAGTTAACTAAATCAGGTTTTGTCATACATTAGATTATTCATACAAGCATGGCCGGGACATAGAGACAGTTTACCAGAGACTTACTAGATTAGAGTTTATAATAACGAGATTCTACTGTACATTGTTACTTCTTTCTCAACTGCACTGCTCCTCTGCCTATAAGATCCCATCTATCACAGAAGTGGATGGCCACATTACCACTGTATGCCAGCGTCCATCCCAGAGACAGATGCAGCACCTGTACTGATGAGACTCCGCATCCAAATCTCCCTGTCATGCCACCATGCAGCAATGAGGATTCAGATGTGGTCTGCTAAAAATTGCAGCAGGTTCAATTTTTTTCTCATGCTTGTAAATAGGAAACAGCCTATTCATTTCAACAGGCTGTCATTCTGCTTTTGAATTTGTGTGTGGTAAAAAGAAGGAATTGCAGCCAGTGAAAATAGGGTCAAACAGCAATGCAGATCACGTGTTCTGATTGGCTCTGATTTTCCTGACCTGCATATTCATGGCACGTGAACGACTCAGAAAGGATTATACAGCCAGAAGATCTGTCTCACAGCAAGGCAATTACAGGAAGTCACCAACAGTGGCTGCCTCCATATTTCTCACATGACAGGTTTACTTTAAAGGGACTCGGAGCACCTCTCATGGGCATGCCTTTAACCACTAAACGACCAGCTAACGCCGATAGGCGGCGCCTGGTCGTTTGTGGTTTTGCATGGAAACGGCCGCTCATTCGAGCGGCCTTTCCATGCCAGTTCACGGAGGGTGTCTCCGTGAACAGTGTGCGAGCCGCTCATCGCGGCTCGCACGCGTAATGTAAACACGCGGTGAAGTAATCCCCGCTGTTTACATCAATACGGCGCTGCTGAGATCAGCTCAGATTGGCCGGGGATCGCCGTCATTTGATAGGCTGAAGCCTATCCTACATGGCGCAGGACGGATATCCGTCCTGCGCAGCCCAATGAGGTAGAGGTAGGGAGGGAGAGGATGGGAGCGCAGAAAACGCTGCGGAGGGGGGCTTTGAAACACCCCCCCCCCCACACACACACTCGGCCACACGGAGCGGCGGCGATCAGACCCCCCCAGCAGGTCAAAGAAGGGGGGGGGGGAGGGGGAAGTCTGATCGCCCTGCCTTGCACACGATCTGCGCTGCGGGCTGGAGAGCCCACGCAGCGCAGATCTGACAGAACAGCCCCGGTCCTTAAGTGGTTAAGCCAGACGACTTCCAACAAAGTCATACTATGACCCCTCTGGAGGAGCCTCTTGCAATGGCCATGTGTGTCACTTCCTCTTCCTACTTCATTCAGTGTTGCACTTCTCTAACAGAGAAGACAGGGGTGACCCGGAAGTTATAACATAGCCAAGATGGCAGCCACAATTTTTAAATTGAACGAAAACTATTTGGTTTAGAATGGCGATTCAGGAGGAGAGCACAAGCTACAGAAAAGGTATGCATCTTTAAGTACTTTGCAGTACTGGTCAGAGTCTTAAAAGCATGCCCATGAGAGGTGCTCCGAGTCCCTTTAAAGCCGCATTTTCACGCGTAGATGCGGCCGTGATGTTCCTTATCAATCGAGCCGCTGATGCGGCTCGATTGATAAGATCCGACAGGATGGATCTTGCTTCCGCCGATTCCCTGCTCGCTCCCCGCGATAGGACAATGGCAGGGAATCGAGCAAAAGATAAGTGGCGCCGGCGGGGAATCGAATGCGGCGGACGCGGAAGAGGCGATCCGGCGGCTAATCGAGCCGCCGGATCGCTGCCTCATCTACCCGTGTAGATGAGGCTTAAACCGTCAGGATTATCAGCAGGAATGAAAAGGAACAATCTTCGTATCAGTAGATCAGTTATTTATAACTGTGATCAGCCTTCATACGTTCAGTAATTGAAGTAAAGTAATGTGAATTCCTTCTGAGCATTCAGTCCCATTATTCTGATTTAATACTGTAAGGTCCTACCTTCCTTGTTGTATGAGCTCCTCTGCACTTTGTATCTGTTTGTTTAGCTTCTTCACTTGTTTGTAGTGTGCGAAGCAGTCTTTGTGATCCGGATCAAGCTTCAAACACTCCCGAATTTCACTAGAATGGACATGGGCAAAATAGGGAAATGATATTATTCTTTGGAAGCAACTTTAGCAATTGTATTACATCTTAACCAAATAACTAAACGGAGATGCAACTTTGTCTAAATGGTAATGCACATTTATATACCAAGTCTCCAATTCATTCTTACTTTATTTGCTTATGTTTAACAAAAAGTAAAACTAGTTTGAACAGAAAAAAAACCCCTCTGTAAATACAATATGGAACTGCAAACTTAAGACCCTGTAGTGGGTGAATACTTCCCCGTCTGGCAGTAAACATGTAGAGTACACAGCCTTATTACAGCAGCAGCCCTGGCTGTTCTCACAAACCAGACTCTGTAGATCTCTAGTGATTGTCTATTTGTTTGCTTTGTATGAAAGCTCAGTAATGTCCATTGCTGACCCCGTCATACCTTTGCCCACCTTGGCATGACCATCCCGTCTGAGAAGAGAATGGGTGTTAGGAGTGAACAAGGAGAGGAAGGGACAATGCACAGAGGTGTGTAGATCCAGCATGGACATACCTCTAGGCTTATCTTAGATAGCTTTGTTTCAGGTCAGTAGGATGCCAGGGTTTAAATCCTGGATGGAGCCAGTACAAAGCCAGTAAGGTGTCCTCGCACTGTTGTGTACAAGTGGCTGCAGCTCTCTAGTGCTTTAAGTCCAACAGGAGACTGCCTTTGTACTACCTGACCCTGCCATCACATTTGCCTCTCTTGCCTTTTTCCCTGCTATGCTCTATAGCTGCCACTCTGACTCCATTCCCTTCCTCTGCCAAACACATAAAAAGAAAATCCAAGGAGACAGCTCACCTGGGCAGAGTAGAAGTAATCAGCCCCCCCCCCCCCCCCCCCCCCCACACACACACACACACACACACACACACACACACACACACACACACACACACACACACACACACACACATACACACACACACACACACACATACACACACACACATACACACACATACACACACACACACACGTTCGGAAACTGGGAACTTAGGGTTGAGTATCAGTAAGGGCTTAAAGCAGACATGAACTCAAAACTTCCTCTCTGCTCTAAAAGATACGCAACAGCATAATAACCTTTAAAGAAATGCATTTCTTTGTTACAGCTGATACAAATCCTAAAACAAATCTCCAGTGTTTCTACTTCCTTCTTCCATAGAAGCAGACATATTGGTAACATCCTGTGCTTTCAAATGAGCTTACCTGCCATGGCAGTCAGCTGACACAGGGAGAGATCAAATTACAATTTGTGATTAGACACAGATGATGGTGAATTAGACAGGCTAAACTCTCTTAATACATACAGGGTGCATTTCTATATTTTCCCTCTGCTCTGTGCAAGAGTTCAGGTCCACTTTAATGCCGAGGGGATGACGCAAGAGATGAGAATGAGGCATTAGG
This sequence comes from Hyperolius riggenbachi, assembly GCF_040937935.1. NCBI lineage: Eukaryota > Metazoa > Chordata > Amphibia > Anura > Hyperoliidae > Hyperolius > Hyperolius riggenbachi. The sequence continues at coordinate 194,613,182 of NC_090647.1, read as the reverse complement.
AAGGTATTCTGGTTAAGAGGGAAGACTAGAAGTGGGAATGGGGGAGGGCTTCATGTTTTGGGAACTGGGGTTAGATAATTGGTAGAAAATATGTGTTAAGCCCCATACACAAGCTCAACACAGTCTTTATGCAGCACAATTATCAAACAACTTTTGTTGTGAAACAAGTTGAAACAACCAGAAAAGGTTGCTTGCTATTGTTCAAACAACTGATAAGACGTCAATCCAACTGTTGGATTGACGTCTTATCAGTTGTTTTAACAATAGCAAGCAACTTTTTCTGGTTGTTTCAACTTGTTTCACAACATAAAGGTGCGTACACACGCCTGATTTATTCAGACGACGAGTCGTCAGACCCGCCCACAGGGCGGCCATTCTAGCGACAGTTTCCATGTGTGTACAGTCTGTCGGCAGGCTGATGAGGCTGGTTTTGACATATCTGCCGAGCGGATTAGTCAAAACCAGCCTTATCAGCCTGCCGAGAGACTGTACACACTGGCAAACTGTCGGCAGAACGGCCGCCCCGCGGGCAGGTCTGACAACCCGCCGTTTGCAGGAATCTGGTGTGTGTACGCACCTTAAGTTGTTTGATAATTGTGCTGCATAAAAGACTGCTGTTGAGCGTGTGTATGGGGCTTTAGACCACCAGTTAAACAATTGTCTCATGCTCAAAATGGCAAAGTATCAGTATCCATAATCACCTTTTAACAAAAGCCTGCTTATGAAGTCCCCATTCCAAACCAAAACTTACAAATAACCTCCATGGAACCCCACAGACCATCGGGCTCAGACATCATTGTAGTGGTAACTGAATTCTCTCTTAAGTGGCAACATCTCATCAATCTACTGACACAAAGCGCCAGCAAATGCGTTTGTGCTACAGTTGTAGGTACAAACTTTACTTGTATAATGGTGCAAACATGTGCTGTGTGATTGTAGGGGAGCAGGTTGGGGCAGAAACTACCAGGAGTCATCTGTTGCTAGTAACTGGATCACCAGCACAAAATGCTGATACATTTTAGTACCTGGCGATTCAGCACATAATAGTGAAAGTCAAGCATGACACCACATACTGTAATAATAAATTGACCTTTTTGATATGGAACTTAATCAGTATGTAATACTAGTTCTGCATGGTAGAAACCCTACCTGAGTGACAGGTCATGGTCCCCCAGCTCATAGTATATGCGGCTGACCTTATAGAAGGCCCCGGTATTATCACTCTTTAGTTTAGAGGCAGCTTTCAGGTCAGTGATGGCTTTGCCAGGCTCTCCTTGGTTAATGTAGCATTCAGCTCGCAGCTCTCGAATCTCTGCATCCCACACACATGTCTGAGGAAAAACAAACAAGAAGAGACTTTATTTACCTATGCAAAGCACTCACAACGCCTCAACACAGCACTGCAATATGGCTCAGAACAACAATGGAAAACAAATGCGTTCCCTTCTTACCCCGCAAGCAGTTCCTGTAATTTCTGAGAATCAATACGAAAACACAATCTGTAAGACCTGCAGAAAATATTCCGGCATAAACACAGACATCTTTTGTGCAGAATTTTTGCCTCGGCTCATAAACCATTTTAGTCAATTAATGTTTCTCAACGTCTGTGGTGGTGCATGCTAGCTGATTTTCTACTACCATATTCCAAAGGAATAAAAATAAAATAAAAACAAATAAAAAATGATATCTATCTATCTATCTATCTATCTAATTTATACGGGAACACTATAACATATACTGTTCAAAAACCTTATCAGAAAGACTGCATAGACATTTGGTAGCTACTTAAAATAAACTTTTTCCATTCATACAACCATTCAAACCAGCCTCATATGCATCTTCTTATTGCCCACAAACAAGCAGGCCATCCAGGTAACATAATGAAACTGAAGGGAAGAGGCAACAGGTTCATATACAACCTCCTATAACTTTAGCTAACCACTAGTATAATGTTTTCAAATGTATCTATTACTGAGAGGAGAAATGGGGCTTGAGGTGGTTCTCTGTCCTCAATTTAAAGTGTCACTGAAGAAGAAGAAAAAAAAAAAAAAAAAAAACAATTATGATATAATTAATTGTATGTATAGTATGGATAATTAACCTGCTGGGCGGTCTGGCGGTCTCGTCCAGTACCGCCGGAGCCTGCCGCTCAAGCCCTGCTGGGCCGATTTGGCTCAAATAAAAAGCAGCACACGCAGCCGGCACTTTGCCAGCCGCGTGTGCTGCCTGATCGCCGCTGCAGTGCGGCGATCCGCCGCATGCAGTGGCGAAAGAGGGTCCCCCCAGCCGCCTGAGCCCAGCGTAGCCGGAACAAAAAGTTCCGGCCAGCGCTAAGGGCTGGATCGGAGGCGGCTGACGTCAGGACGTCGGCTGACGTCCATGACGTCACTCCGCTCGTCGCCATGGCGACGAGGTAAGCGAAACACGGAAGGCCTCTCATTGCGGCCTTCCGTGTTACTTCTGGCCGCCGGAGGCGATCGGAAGAACGCCTCCGGAGCGCCCTCTAGTGGGCTTTCATGCAGCCAACTTTCAGTTGGCTGCATGAAATAATTTTTTTTTTTATTTAAAAAAAAACCCTCCCGCAGCCTCCCTGGCGATCTTAATAGAACGCCAGGCAGGTTAACAGAACATTAGTAGCAAATAAAAGACTCATTTTTATTTTAAGTTATATAGCTTTTTTTTTTTTTTTAATAACATTGCATCATTCTTTAATATTTGTAGTCTACGAACTACACTCTGCTTTTTAAAACTAAGAAACAGAGCAGGGCTAATGACACTTTTAAGAAAACCTGTAACTAAAAAAATAGTTACCCTGGGAGGTACTCGCCTTGGGTGGGGGAAACCTCCAGATCCTATCAAGGCTTCCCCCGTCCTCCTGTGTCCCATGGCGGTCTTGCTGTGCCCCTCCGAACAGCGGGGAAGTAAATACTTACCTTCCTGACTCCAGCGCAGGATCGGCTCTGCGCTCGGAGATAGGCCGAAATAGCCGATCGCTGTCGGTCTGCTCTACTGCGCAGGCGCAAGTCTCCTGCGCCTGCGTAGTAGAGTGGATCCGACAGATCGGCTATTTCCGCCTATCTCCGTGCTGAGAGCCGCAACACTGCCCCCGCTGGAACCAGGGAAGGTATAAATATATCAAGCCTTGTCCCTCTCGGTGTTACAAGCCCTACTGCATAGAGCAAAATTAATCCATGCCATTCACTGATGAGGATCAAACAATCCAAAACAGTCCGTATGCATGTTGGATTGTTATGGCTCTGTCCAAATTAACAAGCTGACATCATTGCATTCCAGTGGTTCTGGAGGTGTGTTTAGCTTCTAAGGGTAGAATGGTTAATTTGCATATGTTCAGCAGTGGTTCCTTGGGAGACATCTCGAGCTCACTCCAACCTGAATTATCGCAAATTCTGTTTTAAGAAAGCAAACTTTTGTTTTTCTTAACATCTTAGTAAAGGGGCTTTTAGGACCATTGTAGTCCCTTACACACTCCAATGAGTTCTGGGTCACCATGAGCTTGCTGGTTAGTCTGTCCTTGTCAGGCTTGTCGAGCCAGGATTGCAGGACACTTCAGGGGAGCCAGCGCTGGATTGCCTGCAGTTACAGGGATGGGGGAAGCCTCATTGGGACCCTGAGGCTTCCCCCTCCCGAGGCAAGTACCCCCTAGGGGACTTTTTTTATTACAGATTCTCTTTAATTAAAAAGAATCTGTACTCTAAAATTCTTACAATAAAAAGCACACCATTCTATTCATTATGTTCTCCTGGGCCCCTCTTTGCTGTTTCTGCCACTCCCTGCTGCAATCCTGGTTTGTAATTGCCAGTTTGGCAGGGTTTATAAACAAAAAACATGGCTGCTAACCAGCATGTGATAAGCTGAGAGAAGCTCAGTCTGTGACTCATACAGAGCCTGGAGGGGGCGTGGAGAGGGTGTGTATAACTTCTACTTATCACAGCAGAGGAGCACATTCCTGCCTGAGTCGGCAAAGCTGACAAAGGAAAGAAGATTATATTATATAACAGAGATAATACAGCCACTGTGCAACTAGGAAAGGCTGCAGTAAGACAGACCACATTAGAACAGGTATAGGAACTTATAGGATAGAAGAAATAAGGCTGAACATTTTGTTACAGAGTCTCTTTAAACTTCCCTGCAGTAAAATCTTATCTGAAGTTGTCTTTCACTGTTTCTTTGATGTGTAAGTGCTTCAGAAAATAGCACTGCTTTCTGACTAAATTAGTTGGAGAGCTCAGAGAAGCTCTTTTGCACAGAAAACAAGTTCCTAACTTTTCATGTACTGGAAACAATATGAGACGCATATCTGTGCTACTTGCTGTACTACACACATTCAATTAATTTTATCATAAGTTTATTTTCACTTCAGATCCCCTTTAAAGAGGAGCTGTTAGGTATAAGGTCTCAGAGAAAAAAAACACATATATCAGTAGCTAAATATTGGCTGTACTTACATTACATATGCATTTCACTGTCCACGTTTGGATTTCACAGAATTTGTATATAGTATATGCAGAGATTGATGCTCCTGACAGCTCATGGCAGGTTCCATGTTTGTCTGTCTCCTATAAAGCCAAATGTGTCGTCATGTCCTCGCTGCTTCCTGATCACAGAAAAGCTCGTACTGAATAACACTAGTGTGCAGTGAATATTAATTAGCCATGTGGCTAGGAACAAATGCGGACTCCTGCAGTGTACTCTGCCTGGAGATTTATCAGTGCTGTGCCTGGACTGAGTTACAAGCTGCTGAAACTTGATCCTGTAACTTCTCATTAGCAGCCGAGGGGAGGGCCCCAGAATGCTTTGCAGTATGGTATGTGGCTCTCGGCTTCTTAAGAGCTTGGGTCTAACAGCTTTGCTGATAAGCACACATCAAATGTAAGAGAGATTTTTAACTACAGTATTGCCTTTTTGGCTTCCTTCTAAACTGTTTAACACAGGAGAATGGAGGTTTAAATTAGCTTCTGCAGCCTGACAGTTACTCTTTAAGCAGGATAGTTTAAAAAAAAAGTAGAACAAATCAATTCTGCAAAGTATATGCACATTACTTTTTGGAATAATATCATGAATAATATTCAGTAGATAGAGTTCATGGCAGTTAAATAAAGCTAATCCATCTGCTCCGGCTACAGCTGGACCACAGCAAACCATTGCAGTGGACACGGCACTATGCACTCCCGCTGCCGACACGTGGTCCGGGCAGATGGAAACCGGGCCTTAGGAGTCCAGCAGACAGTAGTCACTGAATTCAAGCCAATTAAGTTAAATAAAGCTAAATATGTTAAGGTGTCACTAGGCCACCTACCCAATTCAGGCCTTTGGTGAATGTGGAAAGTTTTCATGAACTTGTTTGAGGTTTTTCACAAACATCCTGTTTTGAAATAGCTGTTAAAGGGTACCCGAAATGAGTCAAAGTTTATGAGATGGCCACACCTGGGGCTTTTTCAATGTCCCCATAAACTGCATGGCACCTCAGCTTTGCCAGTCTCCCCTCTGTATTGGAGCTATGTCCTGTTCAAAGCTTTAGGCTGGTTTTACACTACAAACTGGTGGTAGCATTGCGGTACGGCACGCCCGCCACACCGCATTGCCAAAAATAGGCCTTCAGGGAACACCGGGTTACTACACGGTGTTCCCTGTCTGGCCACCAGCCAGCAGGAAGTGATGCGCGTTTGTTTCGGGTATGCGGATGCGCACAGTAAAAGCCCGCTTCTGTGCATGCACGCTGCAACATCGTAACGCCGACATTTTAAGAAAACCTGCGTCGCCACAGAATAACATGACTTTCGGGTCAATTTCAGATCGCCGCAAGTCCTGCACAGTAACGTAGCTCTGCTCTAGCATTAGATTAGGCACTTTTTGCGCAGCGTACTGCAATGTGGGAAGAATGAACTTCCCCATAGGGTTTCCTTAGGCTGCGGTGGCAGTGCGACAATTTGCCGCACTGCGCCAGTGTTAAAGGAGCCCGAGTCTCTAGGGCACATGCTCTGTCCATTTTGCCCATCCTCTGCGATTGTACTGCTGAATGGCTGTGCACATCAGCCGTGTCCGGGAGTGTTCTTGGCACGCAAAGTACAACAATGGAAATATTTGTAGCAATGCATGCTCAGGACACGGAGCTGTGGGTGAGCATGCAAAGATAGGGCTTGTGGAGTGGACAGTGAACAGGAAGGGGATACATAGCTCCAACACAAAGGGGAGGCTGGCAAAGCTGAGGCATCACACAGAAGGCCTTCGTATGACCATCTCATAAATTATGATTCAGTTCAGGTGTGCTTAACCATTTCAGCCCGCAGGGATTTTACGCCTTATGCAACAGAGCAATTTTCACCTCCCATTCATTCCCCATTAACTTTATCACTAATTATCACAATTAATTGATCTAGATCTTGTTTTTTCTGCCACCAATTAGGCTTTCTTTGGGTGGTACATTTTGCTAAGAATTATTTTTTTCTAAATGTATTTTAACAGGAATATTAAGAAAAAAAAATGGAAAAAAATTCATTATTTCTTAGTTCATAAATGTTCATAATATACCAACTTTACATGCATATTTAAAAAGTTTAGACCCTTGGGTAACCATTTATGTTTTTTTTTTCCAATTGTAATTTTTTTTTCCATTAAATATATTATTTTGGTAATTTTTGGTGTGGGAAATAAACAGTTAATTTTAAATGTTATAATGTGTGTTTATTATGTTGAAAACTGTATGTAGATGTAGTTTTACTATTTGGCCCCCAGATGGCCACATTGAGTTTTTTTTTTCGGTTCTTCTCGCTTCCAGGAAGCGAGAAGAGGACAGGAATCTATTTTTTTTTTTACAGAAAGACCACGGTCTTTCTGCTGGTCATTAGATCAATCAATGGGAACCATGTTCTCATTCATTGATCTCCAGGCTACCGGGGGGGGGGGGCGGCACGGAGACCCGCGGGAGCGTGCCAAAGTGTGCAAGTGCAGCAGAGCAGCGCCTGGACGTGAGGATCACGTCCAGGTGGCATAAATGGTTAAAGCCAAACACTTTAGCTCTTAAAGAGAATCTGTACTCTAAAATCCTTACAATAAAAAGCATACCATTGTATTCATTATGTTCTCCTGGGCCCCTCTGTGCTGTTTCTGCCACTCCCTGCTGCAATCCTGGCTTGTAATTGCAAGTTTTAGGCAGTGTTTACAAACAAAAAACATGGCTGCTAACCAGGCTGATAGAAGATCAGTCTATGACTCATACAGAGCCTGGAGGGGGCTTGGAGAGGGTGTGTATAACTTCTATCCCATCACAAGCAGAGCAGCACATTCCTGCCTGAGTGCCTGAGCCAGACAAGGCCGTCAAAGGAAAGAAGACTAGATTTTATGACAGAGATAATACAGCCACTGTGCAACTAGGAAAGGCAGTAAGACAGACCACATTCAAACATGTATAAGAACTTATAGGATAGAGAAATAAGGCTGAATATTTTGTTACAGAGTCTCTTTAAGCAAAATGTCTAAACAGGTGTCACACCTTCTGTTATTGTAAGGAAATGTGCCTGTAGCTCCTGGCTTATACTTGTCTAAAAGAAAGAAGTGGTAAATTAAGGAATATTTCCTGGAGCACCAGTCTTTATGAAGTATTGATTGTGGATCCTTGAATATTTCTCTCCCTGCATTCATTACTGCGATGTAGGTGACAACAATCAGAATTCTGTTGTTCTCAGCCTGCTGGTTGTACTGTACAGGTTTCTCTCGGGGTAGAAGAGTGGCCCTATGGATTTGCTTACCTACTATCTGGGGATGAAAGCCTTGATTTATGAATATTTAACATTATATATCACAGATCCTTCAGCCTACATCTGAAAAAATGTCCAAAGATGGGAATTTGTTATAACTTTTACAGTATTTTTTGTCCAACTGCATATGTGTTTTATGTGCATATTAAATATGGTCATTTTACAGCATTTCTAACTGAAGCAGAGAGACAGCAAGGTGGGAGATTCTGAAGAGCATCATGGCAACAGTACTCCAAACAGAGTAAAAAGGGTACTGGTGTCAAGTTGCAGGAATGGAAGATATGTTTTCACAGTGGATTTTATTGCCTTCCGTGGGCATCAGCTCTCCACAAAAAAGTGTCAAGTTTGGACTCTGCGTTCAGTTTTCAGGAACGTATCTAACGCATCCGTTTTTATTTGCAAGTCAAGACGGCCAATATTTTTTTACATTCCGATCCGTGCATGTTTTTCTCCGCTCCAGAAAGGATAATGAACAGGTAAGTTTTTATTGCAAGTGTGAACTGGCCCTTACTCTAATTTAATAAAAGTGTTTGTGATATGATGCATAGATGAAGGTTTTTTTATGGAAATTGTAAACAAAATCAATCCAATTTATTTATTTATTTTTTTGCCTGACTACCGGGCTGTTTCGCTTACCTCTAGAACAATGTCAAGTAAGCTCTCAGCAGTGGCGTAATCTCTTTGATTGTAGGCAGCTATTCCTTGTGAACGGTAACGCTGAATTTCATCAGACTTTGCCAGCTGTATGGTGGCCTTACTCTTTTCCTGATCACTTGGGTTAGAATTGAGCTGATCAAAAGAAAAGGGAGATAAATGGAAAAAAAATTAGACCACTAAAAACATATGGTAATCAGCAGGACATGCACTAGCCAGTATCAGAACAAAGACGATACCCATTTCACATGGCAAAGCAATGCAAGAATCAATCAGTTCCATAGATACAGGTTACCGGAGATTATGTGAAGGTAAAGCAAAGCCAAACTTAGGAGATAAGGAAGATTGACTTTTCAAGTGAAGAGTCAAAAACTGAACATTACTTCACTAGCCTATATCTCTGGAACTACGGATACTTTTCATATCGTTTCCCCTGAAGACAACCTCTGATCAGTTATTACATTATCTGCTCAGTTTCTTCACGCCAGTTCTATGGCAGGTTTTCTTTAGAGATGTGAGTAGTTATTAGTCTGCCTATAATAGTGAAGGCTGTAGTACTATAAAAAAGGAGCTGCTCAGATACGGTGTATCGCTGATAAAAACTGGATGTCTTGACAACAGACAAAGTTTATGTATAAACCTAAAACCATAAACATGGAAATTGGAATAAGATTTGGTGCTCGGTACACAGTTTTCCTTGCTTTGCTTTCTGTACAAGATGTCTCTTATTTAAACTACATATCGGTGTCAATTGGATGTCTAGGGGTCCAGCGTTAGGGCATGCAAGGGTTTGTAACAAAGTAATGTTCTCCCATGCAGAACAAGAGCTACCGTGCCCAAGATGTATGTGAATGCCAAATTACAGTGCACTGCCATTTATTTACAAAGTGATGCAGGTTAAATATAAGCCTGTTAAACAAACAGAAAGATACAATTATGGTAGCAGTGTGACAAGTATTCTGCTGTCAGAGACGAGACACGCTGACTGCTGGAAAAAGAGCAGCAGTGGAACTCCTCACACCGTGCTTTTGCTCATGAAAATAATGAGGGATTCATCACTTTTTTACATGACACATGTATGATGCAGTCAAGCTGGGTAACAAAAACAAAAGAAACAGCCTGAGAATGAGTGTGTGGGCACAAATTTTTTCACAGAGCTGGAAGAGGATCTGCAGTGAAGCGATCTACTAGAGTGACATCTACGCTCCAGGAAATCACCACATTTCAGCACTCAATACAATTATTTTTTTTAAATCAGAAACGCTAATTGAGGGAGCAAGGCAAGCATAATGGTAGAAAGACAAAAAGGTTACTAATACCCATTTGTAGCAAAACATTTGTATGAGTATATGAGTAGCAGGCACAAAACAGGGTTAAGGAGCAATCTAGGATGTGCTAAATAAAAATCTCCCTAGTTTTATCAGTTCTAATTAACCTTTAAATGCAGTTTTTACATTCTCTTGACAGGTGGGTACAGACAGAGGGTGTCTTACAGTGGATCCGAGATAAACTTTTACTCATTGAATAATTGTGTTCCTTTCATATTGTTTATAGGGCATTCCACAAGCCAAATACTTTTTTTGTTTTGTTTTATTACTCTAATTCCCTATAAACTAAACAAGCCTCGCCCTCAGGTTTTCAGAGAGCCTTGGCACTGTAGCAAGGGCTTATGGGAGATCAGTTTGGGCAGGAGGAGGAGGAGGTTACTAGCCAGAGATTTCGGAGGCAGAGGGGAGGAGGGAGGAGGAGAGCAGAGTGAATTTGTCACAGGCAAAGAGCTGGAGATACTATCAGCTTTGCCTGTCTGAAATGTTTACAAACATGGCTGCTGTCATTGTATCACAGGAAGAAATAATCATATTCTGTTGAAGCTGTCTGCAGCTAGATTTGCTGTGTAAACTATCTAAACTTTAGATAAGATATATAGACAAGTTACTTGTTATAGTTAGTTTTTCATCTCGGATCCGCTTTAAGCCCAAAGGTGCAAACACAAAAACTTTTGCCCACAGAGGATGGCACACGATCTCTTGGCCCACAGTTCATGGCTGAATTCTGTACAAACACATTGCTAGGCTACAACCCTGCAATGTGTTCCATTGCTATGAAAGGAGGAGGAGGGATGCTAATGTATGACAGAGGGGCTTCATGCAGGCAGGGTAAGGAGGGGGAACAATTAGTTTTCCACACACCTCAGCTGACATCCAACTGACTGTTGGCAATAGGAATCGTGTGAGGAAAAAAAAGCAAACAAAGACTGTATTTTTTTTTTTTTTTTTTTTGCCTGCACGCAGAAAAACACACATTGCAACTCTTGGCTATGACCGTCCATAGGAAAGCATTACATGCATTTTCCCCATCCCGGCAAAATGCATGGCATTCCCCCAAGTGCGATCCCGCCTAAGTAACAATCACTAAGGCTCGGTACCCACTTGAGCTCAGGACAGACATTTTTTTTTCATTGCAAAACAGACAGTGAACAGTTCATATCTTATATATAGGAGCCATTCCCACTTGTCAGCCTGCGACAGATGCACTGGATCCGATGCAGTAAGCGGGCTGTACTACTGTGCAGTCCGTGATAATCCCGGGACAGAGCAGATGCGTTCCCCATATAGCCTGTAGTGGAAGCCCATCTGCCTCGAGCTCCAGCCGGACCACCGAAGTGGTCCACTCCTGCTGGCCACATGTGACTGGGGGCAAATGGGAACAAAGCCTAAGGGTGACAAACTGTGTGTACAGGGCTCGTACTAGCCCTACACTGTACCATTTGTGTCAGATAAACAATCTATATCTTTCAGATACCGACTGTTTGCCTAGTCTACCACTTTGCAATAGCAGGTAACAGATCAGTTTTCAGCATAAATCTTATTATATTGATTGAACTAATTGACCAATGCAGAATAAACCTATGAATGCATGGGCTGCATACTGCTCTTCCCTGTTTCCACCCATTCCTTATGCTCCTAACGGCATCAACTGGGCAATAAATCGATCAATATCTATCAATTGTAACAAACACAATAGCTTCAACAGATTCAATATTTAGACAGGAGAATTAACATTTATATTGTGCTTTACTTCTGGCGGACTCAAAGCACTCGAGTTGCAGCCACTAGGGCATATGCTCAGTAGGCAGTAGCAATGTTAAGGAGTCTGGCTCAAGGACTCCTTACTAAATAGGTGCTGGCTTACTGAACGGGGAGAACCGAGATTTGAACCCAGGTCATCTGTGTCAAAGGCAGAGCAGTACACTGTCCAGCACAGCCAATCACATCAAATGTCTAATCCATTCAAAATACTGTATTGTATAGTGTATACCCAATAACATGCTATCAGTAACATCACTCACAAGCTGATAGCTGTATGTTAGTAAAATAGTTATCTGACAAGATTACATACATTTATGAATATGAATCAAAACAGCTTTTAAGAACAATATAAAGTTTTGTTTGTTTGCTCTGTGAGGGTCCCTCTGGCTCTATGATGAAGGGAAGCCACAGACATCACATGAATCATTAACACCACACTGGTTGAGCTTACTTCAGCAAGTACGTAATATTTTTAGACAGGGGCTTCATTTGCAGATATGAATAGTTACTATCATTTAAGTAGGCCACCTGGCATGCCAGTGGTAAAATATACATGAAATGTAGGATGAAATACCATTTCCTGTCATTCTTCAGACCAATTATTCTAAACTGTATAAAAATATATGCAAGCAATTCTCAGAGGACCGATAATGATGTAAAGCACATCGGCTTTTTCTTTTGGGAAGGGAATGCACATCCATCCCGTGTTGCTATAAACAATACTTTTCACTTAAAGGGGAACTTCAGCCTAAACAAACATACTGTCATTAAGTAACATTAGTTATGTTAATTAGAATAGATGGGTAATATAATTTTTTACCCATCCTGTTTTAAAAGAAAAGGCAAATGTTTGTGATTCATGGGGGCTGCCATCTTTGTCATGGGGGCAGCCATCTTTTTGGTTGAAAGGAGGTGACAAGGAGCAGGAGACACGGTTCCAACTGTCCTGTGTCCTGATTACCCCTCCCAACTGCACACACTAGGCTTCAAATGTCAAATTCAAAATGTAAAAAAAAAAAAAAATTGCACCAAAACAGCAGAACGAGAGCAACAACATCAGAAATCCCATCATGCTTTGCACAGCATCAGGGGAAAAAAGCCCGGGCAGTTTTCTTCTGTGCAGCTAAAAATGAGGCTTGGATAAGAGAAACAAAGTTCTGATGCTGTGAAACTGTTAAAGAAACACCAGGCCTTTTCAGTGCTGCTCAGTCGATTTTTAGTCCGGAGGTTCACTTTAAGCTCAGTCACATTATAAAATGTTGTATAGACATGAAATCTAACTTATAGAGCTGGAAGGATGCAGTCGCAGGACCAAGGGCTTGCTAGACAGGCAGGAGATGGAACATTCACTCACTCAAACATTCGAAGCTCAGAACACAAGGGCCCCCCTCGTATGGCTGCTCATCTTAGGCTCTGTTCCCACTTGAGCGGAGAACAGACAGGTTGTGTCTGTCCTCCACTCATTGCTAAATGGGCAGTGAACTGCTCCTATTTTATAAATAGGAGCCATTCACACTTGTCACGCTGCAACGGATCCATGGGATCTGCTACGGTAATAGCCTATTGGGGCAACACATCTGCCTTGGGCTACAGCCGGACCATCGGAGTGGACATTACAATGTCCGCTCCCGCTGATCCGACGCAAGTAGTCTCAACTTGCAGAACTACAGCTCAAAATTCAATTTCTGGGCAGATGATTTTTGTGGAGTTTGAAAGTCATCCCTGTTTATGCATGGGTTTTCTCTGGGCACTCCAGCTTCTTCCCATATCTCACAGCATTACTGGTAGGTCAGTTGGTGGTCACCTAAGAACCTCAATCTAGAGATGATAATACGGGTAGACTGGAAATAAACACACAACCATGGAAGACTACTGAGCTTGCGTTAAAGTGGACCTGGACTCAGGACTTCTCTCTGCTCTAAAAGATACACAACCGCATAATAACATATATTTGTTACAGCTCATACAAATCCTAAAATACATTTGCACAGTTTTTACTTCCTGATTCATGGAAGCAGACATATTGTTTACAGCCTGTGCTTGCAAATGGGTTTATCTGCCTATCTGCCATAGACAGTCATGTGACACACGGGAGGATCAAATTACAATTTGTGATTAGAGAGTTTAGCCCGTTTAATTCCCCCTCATTTGTGTCTAAATACATCCAGGGTGCATTTCTCTAAGTTTTCCTTCTGTCCTATGCAAGAGTTTAGGTCCACTTTAAGTGGCTGCTGCTTTCCTTAGCTGCCCATGTACATTGAGTCCCACAGGAGCAAAGCGCATTAAAACCATTAACTCATTCAGTGTGTAGGATCTGCAGTTTATCAATGTTTGGACTCTACAAGGCCTATGAAGGCGTCCTGTGGTATCTGGAATCTTTAACCACTTTTGTGGGATGTAGATAATCGTGTATGGAATCCGACGGCCGCTGCTCGCTCCCGCACGCGTTTTTGCTTTAATTAAAGTCCCAGTGTCAGTGATCACCAGCATCAATGAGATGCCGTGGTCATTGTAACTACCGAAGTAACAAGTCCACGCATTACTTCCTGTTCGTGTACTTATAGTACATCTTGTGGCCAAATAGTAAAATTACATCTACATACATTTATTTTAATAAAAAGACCCATAGTAACATTTAAAATTACCATAATTACCCAACTAAAAATTTTGCATTCAAAAAATAAAATAGAATTAAAAAAAAATAAATAAAAAAAAAAACAAAGATTAAAAAAATTTTATTCAAAATGCATAGTTAGTTACTGTAGGGACTGAACTTTTTTTAATATGTATGTCAAGAGGGTATAATGCTGTTAATTTTGAAAATATGGGCTTGTAAATAGTAATGGCCGCAAAACTGAAAAAAAAATGAGCTTCCAGGGACCAGTAAGGGTGTGAGAATGATAACATCAAATTTAACACACCTGCTCCCCATTCACACCTGAGATCTTAAAGGACTTACGAGGCCAACTACGTAAAAAAAAGTTAATTACCTGCCTCTAAGTTTCAGGCACGGAGGACGCCGTCCGCGTCCTCCGTGCCGCTCCGCCGGGTCCCCAGCTCATTATCCCCCCCCCGGGCCGGCTCCCGACCCCACGGCCCGGGTCGGGCTCTCCTTCCCCTCCAAAGATGGCCGCTTCCTCTGGCCGCGGCTGCGCAGTCCGCCTGGCCGCGAATGCGGCTGCGCAGCTCTAGGGCCAACCCCTCCGATCCACGCTACAGCGTCCTCCGTGCCTGAAACTTAGAGGCAGGTAATTAACTTTTTTTACGTAGTTGGCCTCGTAAGTCCTTTAACCTCCCTGGCGGTTTATTAAAATCCGCCAGGGGGCAGCAAATACGTTTTTTTTTCTTTTTCATGCAGCGAGACAATGTCTCGCTACATGATAGCCGCTGCCGAGCGGCATCCCCCCAGCCCCGCCTTTGTGGCAGGCTCAATGCTCTACTTATCTGCAGGAGGAACATTTTAAAAGGCTACTAAATAAAATGACAGTTTTCATAAACTGGTTTACGTAAAAAATGTCTTCAGGCAGAAATTTACTAGAAGAGATTTAAAACATAGATGTCGTACTGGACAGTGTCGTTTCTGAAACACTGCTGCCTTAAAAGCCTACTATAACCAACATTGTGACACCCTTCTTCCCCTATAGTCAATCATTTTTCCAACACTAACATAAGGTCTAGCAAGCTTGAAAATAAAAACTAACAGGGTAGCTTACACACAGCAGCAGATTGCACAACATTAGATAAGTGACAAATGTCTCAGTCTCTCTGTAAATGTGGGAACTTGCATACATAGCTGTGAATGTTAGCTGTAACACCATCATACAACCGTGTCCATGCAATGAGAGTGTGTATTCTTCCTTTACAACACAAAAGTAAGTTAGAAAACTCAGTAACTGGAAGAATTAGCAAATGCTGAAGGACAGACAGCCTTATGTAGTGCAGGTAACTGCACCAGAAAGACCATAGTAAGGATTTACAACAAAGGAAACCTGACACTACAGACTACTTCACAAGCCGGACAAGCTTTTTCCATAAGCAGCTTGGAAGTGATAGCTGGATGCAGCGTGAGCCTGAGACATTTCCACTATGCCCGTGGCACTTCTGTAATGCTACAGAACCAGTGCCACTCTAAGGAACATAAGACAGAATACCTAAAACATTATTGGGAAGTAAAAAAAAAAAAAAAAAAAAAAAAAAAAAAAAAAGACAAGTGCAGACTAGAGACTGTAGAAGCAGACTAATAACAAGATATTATGGAAGCTGCCATGGCTGAATTTATTCTGCAAGAAAGATTCTACTTTTTTTATGTCCTGTTAAACCTCCGTTTTTCATACTCATGCTCTCAATTGTTTGGTGTTCAGTAGTATGGTCAATGAGATGCAAATTCCCATGCAATGTAAGATTAAGCAAATTATCTATGCAAATTTAGGCAGAATTTGATTGGTCCATTTTCAAGCTACATAAATTTGCACACAGAATTATCTTTTATCCTGTATCAACTAGGAATCATTTGCATCCCATTAACCATGCCTAGCATATAGCATTTTTATAACTGAAGCACCAGATGTCAATGTTTTGGGCCTCTGTGTCTGGATTTAGAAGTGAATTACAGCTTCAATATGGATTGGGCAGTTTAGGAGAGTAATGCTTCATACACACTTGAGATAAAAGTCTTTGGAAAAGGCAAGATCACAGACCAATTTTACCCCCTTCCATGTAGTATGAGAGCATACTCTACACAGTCTATTCTATGGAGCTGAACTCCCCATCAGACAGAAATCTTTGCAAGATGCTGCACACACAGATGCTGTAGACATTCAAAAGATCATTATCTGCAAAAGATCTGTTCCTGCAAAAGATCCATTCCTGCAAAATGCATTCATAGTCTAAGGGCTCGTTTCCACTATAGCGAATCCGCATGCGGGCACTGCACGCGGATTCGCATAGGCAATGTAAGTGGATGGGGCCGTTTCCACTTGTGCGGCTGCGGGAGCGTTTTTTGGTGCGGCAGAAATCTGCACGGCAGAGCCGTCAGATTTCGCGTGCAGAAGGAATGTGCACGAATCGCCGCTAATGTATCCAATAGGGAAATCGCATGCGGGGTGACCATGCGTTTTTTGCCGCGAAATCGCATGCGATTTCGCATAGGTATTAATGTTAATTTACACAGGCAGTGACATGGTTAAATTCGCATATACCTTACCTATGCGGAATCGCATGCGAAATCGCGGCAAAAACGCATGCGGAATCGCACCCGCATGCGATTTCGTCCGCGGTGGAATGCAGGCGATTCCGCACCGCACTAGTGGAAACGAGCCCTATGAGATCTGCAGATCCTCATACACACTTGGTTTAACAGACTTCATCTGCATATCTGGCAATCATCTGCAGATCTGAAGATCCATCCTGGTGGATCTGATCTGCAGATGATTGTCTGTTAAACCAAGTGTGTATGAGGATCTGCAGATCTCATAGACTATGAATGCATTTTGCAGGAATGGATCTTTTGCAGAAACAGATCTTTGCAGATAATGATCTTTTGAGTGTGTACGGGCATCTTTGTGTGCAGCATCTTGCAAAGATTTTATCTGATGGGGAGTGCAGCTCCATAGAATAGACTGTGTAGGTGTGGCTCTCATACTACATGGAAGGGGGTAAAATTGGTCTGTGATCTTTCATTTTCCAAAGACTTTTATCTCAAGTGTGTATGAAGCATTAGTCTAGGCCCACACTATGCCGGATTGGCAACATGTACAGTGAATTATAGCTTCAATATGGATTGGGCAGTTTAGGAGAGTTAGTCTAGGCCAGTGATGGCTAACCTTTCAGAGGCCGAGTGCCCAAACTGCGACCTAACACTTATTTATCTCCGAGTGCCGAAAAATGGGCGTGGCCATTATATTGTGTGGGCGGAGCTAACGTAATGATGTAACAGCGAGGCATAAGAAAGCAGCGTTTCCGCCATGATGTGGTGAAACGAGGATTCGCATCATGGGTGTGCAGAAACTGTATGATGCTATTTATACCCGCCGTAACCCCAAAGCAGCAAATATAGCCAACTATGACCATTAAGGGCTCATTCACACTATGTGCTGCGCTGTCAGTTTTGACGCAACGCACATGATGTAAGATTCATATGGTAACATGAAAGTCAATAGACTTCCATGTTACCATTCACACAGGTGTGCGTTCCCATGCGTTACGTTGTAACGCATCTGGGAACATTTTAACGCACAACGCATACGTTTCCCCGATGGGTACAGCTGCCGACGTCCACGCTTTAGCGCACCACAACGTGCATTCCGTGCGATCCCTGTGCGTTGGCAGCGCATGCATGAAATCGCATTCGTGCATACGTTCTGTAGTGTGAATGAGCCCTTAATAATAAATGCAGCAACAGTTACCCCAGACACCAGAATATAAACGCAATGTGTGCAACATTTCAGCAGAAAATCTTGCAATGTGGGCCACATTTCACCAGAAAACAAACGCAGTGGGCCACATTTCACCAGAAAATAGACGCAGTGGGCCACATTTCAAGAGAAAATAAACGCAGTGGGCCACATTTCACCAGAAAACAAACGCAGCGGGCAGCATTTCACCAGAAAACAAACGCAGCGGGCCACATTTCACCAGAAAACAAACGCAGCGGGCCACATTTCACCAGAAAACAAACACAACGGGCAGCATTTCCCCAGAAAACAAACGCAGCGGGCAGCATTTCACCAGAAAACAAACGCAGTGGGCCACATTTCACCAGAAAATAAACGCAGCAGGCAGCATTTCACCAGAAAACAGACGTAGTGGGCCACATTTCACCAGAAAATAAACGCAGTGGGCCACATTTCACCAGAAAATAAACGCAGTGGGCCACATTTCACCAGAAAATAAACGCAGCGGGCAGCATTTCACCAGAAGACAAACGCAGCGGGCAGCATTTCACCAGAAAACAGACGCAGTGGGCCACAATTCCCCAGAAAACAAACGCAGTGGGCCACAATTCACCAGAAAACAAACACAGTGGGCAGCATTTCACAGTAAATAAACACAATGTGGGAAACATAGCATTTAGCAGAAAATAACACAGTGGGCCGCATTTCACCTGCAAAAAAAGTAATGTACTCACCTGACAGAAGTCTTCTCTCTCTGCTGGGCTCTGGCGCGCATCTCCCCCGGACGTTCCTTCTGCAGCTGAGTCTCCCGCACTACCGCTGACAGGCAGAATGCAGGGCTACGGGAAGATGGCGCCCGAAGCCCTGTACTGGAGACAAATAGTCTCCAGTACAGGGCTTCGGCGGCCATCTTGCCGTAGCCCTGGTCTGCCTCCCGGGAGACTGCGGGGCTGCGGGCTATGAACTGGCACGGCGGCGTCTAGTAGACGCTGCGGCCAGTTCATAAGCAGTGGTGGCGTGCCAGCAGATTAGGCTACGCGTGCCGGGCCCGGCACGCGTGCCATAGGTTCGCCACCACTGGTCTAGGCCCACACTATGCCAGATTGGCAACATGTACAGTCACAGCAGATCAGATGTACATTTTTAACGGATCCGCTATGTCTATTGATATGTTTTCTGTATCTCTTGGCGTCCGTTGTACCAACACTTTTGTGATTTTGACACTAGACAATAAGGGAGACCTGTATTCTGTGAGGGATCTGGGAAAGATTTTTTTTTCATATTTTATTAATGTCTGGGGTGTCATTCATAATGTCAATGTATTAAAGCACATGGCAGGGTGAAGACAGGGAACTTGTCTTAATTTCCTTTGAGACCACTAGTAAGAATTGATGTAGTCCATTTCTATAGACTTTCATTGTGTCCATCAGCTTATGTAGCGTTAGCAGTCTGGAAAAGTAATAGTGAATAAAACTTTGCATTCTGCTACCGCAACAGAGGCAACATATAATTTGAAAATAGACATGCCTGAATGGGTTCTATACAGGATCTTCTCAAAAAATTAGCATATTGTGATAAAGTTCATTATTTTCTGTAATGTACTGATAAACATTAGACTTTCATATATTTTAGATTCAAATACACACAACTGAAGTAGTTCAAGCCTTTTATTGTTTTAATATTGGTGATTTTGACATACAGCTCATGAAAACCCAAATTTCCTATCTCAAAAAATTAGCATATTTCACCGGACCAATAAAAGAAAAGTGTTTTTAAAACAAAAAAAATTCAACCTTCAAATAATTATGTTCAGTTATGCACTCAATACTTGGTTGGGAATCCTTTTGCAGAAATGACTGCTTCAATACGGCGTGGCATGTAGGCAATCAGCCTTTGGCACTGCTCAGGTGTTATGGAGGCCCAGGATGCTTCGATAGCGGCCTTAAGCTCATCCAGAGTGTTGGGTCTTAAGTCTCTCAACTTTCTCTTCACAATATCCCACAGACTCTCTATGGGGTTCAGGTCAGGAGAGTTGGCAGGCCAATTGAGCACAGTAATACCATGGTCAGTAAACCATTTACCAGTGGTTTTGGCACTGTGAGCAGGTGCCAGGTCGTGCTGAAAAATGAAATATTCAGCTCCATAAAGCTTTTCAGCAGATGGTAGCATGAAGTGCTCCAAAATCTCCTGATAGCTAGCTGCATTGACCCTGTCCTTGATAAAACAGTGGACCAACACCAGCAGCTGACATGGCACCCCAGACCATTACTGACTGTGGGTACTTGACACTGGACTTAAGGCATTTTGGTATTTCCCTCTCCCCAGTCTTCCTCCAGACTCTGGCACCTTAATTTCCGAATGACATGAAAAAGTTGCTTTCATCCAAAAAAAGTACTTTGGACCACTGAGCAACATTTCAGTGCTGCTTCTCTGTAGCCCAGGTCAGGCGCTTCTGCCGCTGTTTCTGGTTCAAAAGTGGGTTCATGCTTCCATCTGCTGAAAAGCTTTATGGAGATGAAGATTTCATTTTTCAGCATGACCTGGCACCTGCTCACAGTGCCAAAACCACTGGTAAATGGTTTACTGACCATGGTATTACTCTGCTCAATTGGCCTGCCAACTCTCCTGACCTGAACCCCATAGAGAATCTGTGGAATATTGTGAAGAGAAAGTTGAGAGACGCCAGACCCAACACTCTGGATGAGCTTAAGGCCGCTATTGAAGCATCCTGGGCCTCCATAACACCTGAGCAGTGCCACAGGCTGATTGCCTCCATGCCACGTCGCATTGAAGCAGTCATTTCTGCAAAAGGATTCCCAACCAAGTATTCAGTGCATAACGGAACATAATTATTTGAAGGTTGACTTTTTTTGTTTTAAAAACACTTTTCTTTTATTGGTCGGATGAAATATGCTAATTTTTTGAGATAGGAAATTTGAGTTTTCATGAGCTGTATGCAAAAATCATGAATATTAGAACAATAAAAGGCTTGAACTACTTCAGTTGTGTGTATTTGAATCTAAAATATATGAAAGTCTAATGTTTATCAGTACATTACAGAAATTAATGAACTTTATCACAATATGCTAATTTTTTGAGAAGATCCTGTAAATCACATAGAATCCTTGACATGTCCG
This sequence comes from Hyperolius riggenbachi, assembly GCF_040937935.1. Taxonomy (NCBI): domain Eukaryota; kingdom Metazoa; phylum Chordata; class Amphibia; order Anura; family Hyperoliidae; genus Hyperolius; species Hyperolius riggenbachi. The sequence continues at coordinate 194,592,135 of NC_090647.1, read as the reverse complement.
TATATCTGCTTGTCTCTGCTCTGCAAAACAGTCCAAGTTTTAGGTCTAGAGTGACCTTAGCCTTAGCAGTTGGAATGGGGAAGGTGAGGTTAGCTTAGGTATTAAAGAGAACCCGAGGTGGGGATCGTACAAAGAAATCTATACACAGAGGCTGGGTCTGGCTATAGTGCCCAGCCTCTGTTGCTAGTTGAATCCCCGCTAAGTCCCCCCTGCGCTCCGTTCTCCCCCATAAATTTCAGCCGCGCTGGCAACACGCAGCGTGTCGCAGCGGGCTGTATTTACCTCATTAGTGTCACTCACGGGCGCTCCCACGCCTCCTGCAGAGCGCCGGTCCCCGCCCACGTCCCTTCCCTCGCCGCTGATTGGAGGGAAGGGACGCGGGCGGGGACCGGCGCTCTGCAGGAGGCGGGGGGGAAGCGGTGTGAGTGACATTAGTAAGGTAAACATTGTCCGAGAGCGCGGCCGTGATTTAGGGGGGAGAGCGGAGCGCAGGGGGCACTTAGGGGGGATTCAACTAGCAACAGAGGCTGGGCACTATAGCCAGACCCAGCCTCTGTGTATAGATTTCTTTGTACGATCCCCACCTCGGGTTCTCTTTAAAGGGGGACTATGGCGAAAAATTGTAAAATTTAAAATATGTGCAAACATAGACAAATAAGTAGTACGTTTTTTCCAGAGTAAAATGATCCATAAATAACTTGTCTCCTATGTTGCCGTCACTTACAGTAGGTAGTACAAATCTGACAGAAGCGACAGGTTTTGGACTAGTCCATCTCTTCATGGGGGGATTAGCAGCAAGGCTTTTATTCCTTATAAAGATATTCCCTAAAAAGGATTTAAACAAAGATGCTGGCCAGCTTCCATGCTCGCTACACAGTTTTGTGGCAGTTGGACAGAGCAACTGCTATTGAATAAGTGCTTTTGAAAATAAATAAATCCCTGAGAATCCCCCCATGAAGAGATGGACGAGTCCAAAACCTGTCGCTTCTGTCAGATTTCTACTACCTACTGTAAGTGACAGCAACATAGGAGAAAAGTCATTTATGTCTCATTTTACTCTGGAAAAAACGTACTTCTTAAAGAGACACTGAAGCGAAAAAAAAATTATGAGATTATGATTTGTATGTGTAGTACAGCTAAGAAATAAAACATTAAGATCAGATACATCAGTCTAATTGTTTCCAGTACAGGAATATTTAAGAAACTCCAGTTGTTATCTCTATACAAAAAAGCCATTAAGCTCTACGACTTTTAAAGTCGTGGAGAGGGCTGTTTTCTGACTTTTATTATCTCAACTGTTAGTTAATTTTTTACTTTTTCTCTGCCAGTGGAGAGGTCATTAGTTCACAGACTGCTCTGAAAGAATTATTTTGAATGCTGAGTGTTGTGTAATCTGCACATATTAGAGAATGATGCAATGTTAGAAAAAACACTATATACCTGAAAATAAAAATATGAGAATATTTTCTTTGCTGCTAATCTTCTAGTAATTATTCATAGTACACAACCAATTCATTATATCATAGATTTTTTTTCGCTTCAGTGTCTCTTTAATAGTTTGTGTTTGCACATATTTTAAATTTTACAGTTTTTCGCCGTGGTGCCCCTTTAATGCGGTTTACAACAAAGCAACAGGGAGAGAAGGGTTAAGTGTTAGGAAGAGTTAATATTAAGAAAAATTAACAAAAACAAGCTGTATTATCATTGTGACTTTGCTATACGCTGAACAAATTTCTGCTTCAGGTTAGTTACACTTTGGTTACATTCACAGTGGGACGTTGCATTGTAATGCAACGTTAAAGTCACAACGCAGCATTACAACGCAATGAAAAAAAAAGTGGTGGTAACGCACATTTACGATGCATTACCTTTGCATACAGCAGGTACAGGAAAGCATACAGGCAATGAAAAGTATGCTTTCCTGTGCCTGGTAACGTGTGCGTTTAGAGGTAACGCACTGCAGCAGTGCGTTACCATAACGCTACACGTTACAATGCGACGCTAACATCGCACTGCGAACATCCCATAGGATTTTCATTGCAATGTGGTAAACTGCGTTATAAGACTTTATAATGCAGCTCCACAACATCCCACTGTGAACAAGCCCTTTAAAAACCTTAGACTGGAAAAAAAAAGGCCAACTTTTATTAAACAACCAAGATTTTTGATAAACATTACCAAAGTAAGGTATACAGAACAAAGTGGAATGCAGCATATATTAAGCGCAGTAGCGGTCCACAGAACATTGGCACGGTGCCCTGTTCTATTAAAATGCATTTATAGTTTATTCATGATGAATATTTTCCAAATGCCTTGCTTTCTCAGTCCTCAGGGAAACGATTTGTAATAAAAGAAATTCACAACAATAAATTCATAATTTGATTTTCAGGACTCTCATAAATACAAATCCTAACAGCTTTCATAATTGGATCTGTGACAATTGTACACCTTTTATCCCTACAGGTCAGCGAACATGAAAGCAATATCAAAACTGACTTCTAACTGACGCTCTCTGCAGCACACGCTCAATGTTGTACAATCCAATGTCAAATTATGTTATAGTGCCATCTGCTGGATAAATAAGGAATCTACATTTTCTTGCTCACAATGTTACAATTCAATTTTTTTTTATAGTATGTAGCATTATTACTAGTAATTTACGTAACACAAAATATGTAAGTATGATCACTAATATAATGCTAATTCAAGTTTATTAGCTTGTGTCTGGGTGCCAATTGCTTATAGATAAATCTAATGTCAAACCTAAAAAAAAGTTTTTATAGAATGAAAGCAGTAAACCAAAAGACTTTGCAGCATTCACATAGATACAGTATTTACATAGTTACATAGTTATTTAGGTTGAAAAAAAGACACACGTCCATCGAGTTCAACCAGAAAATAAGGCACAACACTAAACTGCACCCTGACACATCCCCGTTGATCCAGAGTAAGGCAAACCCTCCCACAAGTCATGGACCAGTTAGCCCCAAAGGAATAAAAAAAAATCCTTCCCGATTCCAGATGGCAATCAGGTAAAATCTCTGAATCAACACCACTGAGAATTACCTAGTAATTATTATCATGGGCGAAGTGTACAGTGTTACTGTATTCTTTATTATTAACCAGAATAACAAATTAGAGATTTTTTTAGTCAATCTTGTAGCTTAAAGAAAACCTGAAGTGAAGATTAAAAGTCAAAATAAGCATACAAAAGTCATACTCACCTGCCATCTAGTCTACTTCTCAGTGTCTTTCTCCTGTCCCGCGTCCTGTTTGTTCACTGTGATCAAGGGAATTTTCCGGCCTCCATTTTGAAAATGGCCATTACCCATAACAGCTTTCTGGTCAGCACACAGTTAAACTGTAACATCGCCCACTTGAGCCATAGGGAAACATGGACATTACCTGGTACATCTGTTTTCCCTCTCAGCTATAACTGACAGCAACTGATATTTTACTGACAGCAACTGATATATTTCAGATCTGACAAAATATTGTCAGAACTGGAAGGGATTATTGTCAGAAGAAAAGAGAGACAAGACAAGACAAATAACATTTATATTGCGCTTTTCTCCTGGCGGACTCAAAGCGCCAGAGCAGCAGCCACTAGGGCGCGAGAGAGAGAGAGAGAGAGAGAGAGAGAGAGAGAGAGAGAGAGAGAGAGAGAGAGGGGTATGTGTGTTTTATACTCAAATCTCTGTGGTATACTAAGGCTCAAAAAGAACAGTTTATAATGTGTACAGTGTTGTTTACAAAAAGGAAAAAAAATCTCAGAAATGATTTTTATCAGTTATATAAAGCTTTTTGGAAATGGGCCCCTATTTACTGCAAAGCTTTTCTGCATGCATGAAGTTACAGACTACCCAGCAAGCTCATGGTGAACCAGAACTCCTAGGAGTGTGTAAGGGGCTAAAATGGGCCAAAAAGCCCTCTTACTAAAATGCTATGGTAAACAGTGTATTTTTGGCATCAGCAAAAAAAAGAATCTGAGGAATTAAGGAAGGATGTAAGAGGCTCATTTTGGCCGCACTCAGATGTGCCTCCATGGGAAGGACACCTCTCAGCTGCGCTGGCTGAGGCTAGAATGTATGACTGCACAGGAGCAGCTGACTGGCGGAGAGTACAGCATCTGTGGAAAAGAGAAGCCTCACTTTAGGCGAAACATTTTCCTACATCTGTACAGATGTATCGTTTGTGGCCACTTTCAGTCTACGCCTAATCATTTGCAGTCTGACCTGCAGGTGTAAGCAATCTAGCCAAAAGCAGCCCCACCCATAGAGCCTGAAACTGACTGTCTCAGCACAGCTGCTTGATGTCACGTGATGAAAATTTTTAGACAGTTTTTAAACTTCAGAAGCTTCAATTCGCATTAAAACACAACATTTCTACATTCTTATTACTAGGATTTTGAATGACATTTTTAGATCTGTGCATGGATGCCTATGGGCTAATGGCAATGTTTCTTTTTGGGTATGGTATAAATCCCGACTGGTTATTGTGGATAACTTGTCATGGTTTATAAGATGAATCAGTCAAAGTTAAGAGAGAGCTACTACTGTGTTCTTCATATGGTTCAACACACTATGCCTCAAGAGAGTGTTATAGTGCAGCGATTTCCAGACTTTTTTCAATTCATGGTACCATTTGTGTTTAATAGGATTTTCATGACATCTCTTGACATGGTCACAAGTGGGGAAGTTCACATAAAAGCTGGCACTATGGCTTTCTGGGACCCCCTATTATGGCAACCATGGCGCTGATAATTCATCAGATCTTTTTGGCCATTTTTGGTATGTACTAACCACAGCATACCAGGAATACCTCACAAACCCTATTTTGCAGATGTCACAATTTGTTCCTTGTCAAAGCTGTTCTGATCCTTTCTGCTTCCAACAGATCACATTAAAAATCAACCCAAGGTGAACCTCAGGTCAAAAAAAAACCACAAGAAAGCCTCTGGATTCTGCAGAAGCTTCTCACACCCTCCTCTGGACCACCTTGGCCCCTTCGGAAGACCACAACGTGGCTTCTCTTCATATACACGCATGATAGTACTACACCCGTGCCTGCATAGTAGCAGGAAGCCAAGCATGCACAAGCAGCTCCAGTTTACTGCCCGGACCCAGCCATAGGCATACAGGCACAGTACAGCAGCGCTCGTTCATGAAGAGGAGTGTGGTCACAAACAGCAATACAAGCTCTTGTCGCATTTCTTTCAGGGATCTGCAAGCAGCAATGGTAGTCCAGAGGATAGTGTGGGAGCCCTCTGCAAAGTATGTGTTTTTTGAGGTGTGCCTCAGGTACACTTTAAAGGGAATATCTAAGCTCATAAAAAAACAAAACATCTATTTACCCGGGCTTCCTCCAGCCCCTTGCAGCTGACATGTCCCACGCTGCAGCTCTGCTCTCAGTCGCTGGCCCGGGGTCCCAGTCGGTGCAAAGGCTGACCTCACAACGTCGTCCTCCACTGCACCTGCATGAGCGCCGCTGTTAATCAAGTCCACGTGATTCGGAGTGTACTGCACAGACTGTTCACTTGCTACCCAATATATGCCACTCTCGACAGGTGCTAAGGCAAGGAGAAACTCTAGTGTTATACACTTCAACTGTCAGTGATTTTATATAGATGTTTTTCAGTTTGGCTTACAACTAAATAACTCCACATTGTGTTACTTCATGTTTAAATCCAAACAAGTAAGAAAAATGTATCTTTGCCTACATTGGAAGGTCCCCATATTTATGTTACAGATTCACAGTTCACCTGTTTTTAATCCAAATGATGCCATGTGGAAGGCAGCCCAGGGTGTGCAGCCAAAGGGCAGGCCCTGCACCTGCTTCAGGCTGGAAATGTGGCTGGGTTTTTGGCTGCTGCATATTATCAATCACAGGACTGAAGCCTTGAGTGCAGTTGCTAAGCTCTGGCTTATAAAAACAACAACTCACTGTTCTGCAGATACAAACTCCAATCATGATCTGCAATGTAACAGCAAGTCTGACTATGATTATGGAGGGGTGCAGGGTGGACCGCACACAACCCTAATCGCTATTTAAAATTACTCAAAAAACTGACATGCAAACATAAATGTTGACCAGGGAGCAGCTAGCCATTAAAATGGAGGAAAGTGTGCAGTGTGAACCATGCACAGAGCAGCTAGGGTTATGCACAGTCCACACCGCACCCTTTCCTCCATTTTATGGCTAGTTGCTAATTTCCCTTCTGACAAGATGACCTCATTGCTGTGAAAGGGTCTAGTACGAAATCCTTTGCTTCCAAAATCATTTGCATGCAAACATCCTCCATTAGGTATTTAGCACCTGTCTCAGCTGTAAAGCGCACAGTTGTGTCTTTAAGAGTCTTGCAGCTCTATGCAGAAAGTCAGTCAGGTACAGCTTGGTTTTAGATACACTGCCATTCCTTTGTACTGTGTACAAAGCTGTAAGTTCTATCTTTCTATTGCGTTTAAAAAAAAAAAAAAAAAAAGGGACCTTGGAAGGGTATGTGTGGTCCATGCTGCACACCTTCCTCAATTTTAATGGCTAGCTGCTCCCAGGTCAACACTTATATTTGCATGTCAGTTTTTAGGTAATTTTAAACAGAGGTTAGGCGTGTGTGTGGTCCACTCTGCACCCTGTCCTCTGTTTTTCCCTAGCCTTTGAGACTGCATAATGCAGGGTCACAGCGCTTTTAGTTCCCAGGGAGAAAAACCCTTTAAAAATATTATTGTTATAATGGCTAGTTGCTAGTATCCCTTCCAACAGGATGACCTTATTGCGGTGGAAGGGTGCAGTGCGAAATCCTCTGCATGCAGGTGTTTAGCACCTGTCTCAGCTGTAATGAGTGCAGTTGTGTTGTTAAAGAGGAACTCCAGTGAAAATAATGTAATAAAAAAAAGTGCTTCATTTTTACAATAATTATGTATAAATGATTTAGTCAGTGTTTGCTCATTGTAAAATCTTTCCTCTCCCAGATTCACATTCTGACATTTATTACATGGTGACATTGTTACTGTGGGCAGGTTATTTAGCTGTTTCTAGCTGTTAGACAGCTGTAAACAGCCATTTCCTGTCTGTGAACATTGTTACATTGTGGCAGTTTGCCAGGAGTACCACGGTATTCAGAGCCTCTAGTGGGAGTGGTTTCAGCACAAAATCAGTCACACAGCACCCCCTGATGGTCTGTTAGTGAAAATCATTCTATTTCTAATGTAAAAGGGGGTATCAGCTACTGATTGGGAAAAAGTTCAATTCTTGGTTGGAGTTTCTCTTTAAGAGGACTTGCAGCTCTATGCAGATAGTCAGTCAGGTGCAGCTTGCCTCTCTACTGTGGCCCAATATTGTGGCTGGAAATCCACCATTTCTCTATTGATCTCTTCTCTGTGTGATGGGCTGTCTTAGCAGACAGTGCAGTACCTCCCAGACCACGACTACTGGGCTGCTCCAATGTGCAATTCATATTTTCACCTGAGTTTTCTCCTAGGAGATAATTTTTCGTCTTCAATTTAAAATAACTTTCCAGCACTTTTTAACTAAGAAAATACCAAAAAGTTAGTGAAAAAGTACTGTCAAAATTATTTTGAGTATTTTCTGGCTTGCTGGTGGCTTCAAAGGCATTTTATTGACAAGTTTCAAATTATCTAGGACTAACCACGTGCAGAAACCAGTCTTATGGAATCACGGCTATAAAATTCAAAAACCAGCGCTGGTATATTAACTCTACAAAAGCCCTGCAGGCCGGGAAGGGTTCTTGGGGGGGGGGTCTTTTGGGGTATGTGCAATTTCACGGGAGGTTTGTAGAAAATATAATGCAAGTGGTGTGCATATTTAATACAATTTTTTTTAATCAGCAAACTTTTTGTGGTGTTTTGTTAAGTTTCAAATTATCACCTTGGAGAAAACTCAGGTGAAAAAATGAATTGCATATGGCCCTGAAAGTCAATAAATATCCCAGAACTGCAACTGCTCCTTTTGTAGCATTTGATGAATGCCCTGACCAACAAAAACGCTGTGCACTCTACTGTTATGATACTGCAATAAATAAGCTATCCTACCTAATAAAAACCTTGTGCCCCTGCGTTCTCCTCCTGTGTCCGTGCTTTTGCCAAACCGGGTGGCCATTGGGACATGAGGAGGATGGGGCCAGGGGGGTGCCCTTGTGCACTGACATGCTGTGGTGGTGGCTGCTACGGTGACAGGGGCGGGAGGGGGGTTGTGAGGGATGCCTAGCACCAGTTATGCTAACAGGCCTTAGGTCTTGTAACTGCATAAATACAGGGTGAGACACGGTTGCTTTTTTCACTTTGCATTGCTATACAAGACACCTTCTACCCACACATGACCAGTGATGTGCTCACGAGTAGATAAGTACCCGAATTTGTGATCCTAATGAGGCTTAATTGCCTCAAGTGTGTACATGGGAGACGGGGTTAATTACCCAGATGGCCGGTGCTTCTATGCGTATCACACGCTCGAAGGCATCCAATGGGACGCATTCCACGACTCACTACCGCACACTTCCTCCTCCCGGCCGAAGGAGGAAATGCGCGGTAGTGAGTCGTTGACCGTGTCTCATTGGACGCGTGCGAGCATGTGATACGCATAGAAGCGCCAGACATCTGGGTAATTAACCCCCCGTTTCCCATGCACACACCTGAGGCAATTAAGCCTCATTAGAATCACAAATTCGGCTACTTATCGACTCGTGAGCCCATCCACATGACATGATCTCTCAGTAGTCTTTGCAAGAGAAGAGCATTTCAGCAGAGGGGTGTTGCTAACCAAGAAAACCTGTATTTAAAGGTAATCTTTTTAAACATTTTTCACACTACCGTATTACAAGTTTTGCTGCTTGTGCAATTAATTTGGATTTTAGGTTTACACTGGAGGTCCACCCATGCACTAACATTTTAAAGATGTTAGATATTGATGCTACAGTCTGAATTTTACTAAAGACACTTAACTTTTAGATATTGTTGATCCTCAGGATCACTAACAGCATTGCCATCTATGAGGTCTTTTACTGTGAAAGATATGTTTACTGGTAATTGATTTCAGTTCCAGTGTAATTTTCTTGACAGCAGAAAATGTAATGTCATCTTTAGCGCTGCTGGAATCAAGACCCCTTTTAATCCACGTGTATCAAATCCCTAACAATTTCAATTACTGTGGAGACCAGTTCCTTTCATGGAAGGAAGAAATTAACGAATACATAAATTTGGCTGATAATTTTGATCAGGATGTATCTTCCTAATGCAACTGACTGGAAAGTAAAGCATTCCTCTTACACTAAATTAGGCGATACCCTGGAAGAATTAAAGGACACCTGAACCTGAAGTGAGAGAGATATGGAGTCTGCCATATTTATTTCCTTGTAAGAAATACCAGTTGCCTGGCTGTCCTGCTGATCCTCTACCGCTAATACTTGTAGGCAGCACATCCATTGAGAGTGCTGCATGCTGTGCGTTGTGCGCGGCTAAGCCACGTTAGACTGTGCGCACATGCTCAGTAGTGTTGGGGAGGAGTGGGGAGCGGCCAGGCACATGGCTAATTAATATTCACTGCACGGTGTGACGTGCAGTGTTTACTTCCTGTGCAGTGTTTACGCTCTGTGCGGCGATTGGCCGGGCGGGACCATGTGATGCCGCATGCGTCCAAGAGTACACATCACGGACGCCAGAGTGAGCTGCACAACGCGGCTCACTCTGACGTCCACATCAGAGAGCACCAGGCGTTGCGTTAGGGGCACGTTATGTGCCCTATAACGTCCCCTAAACGCAACGTCCTGGTGTGTAAGTAGCCTTAGCCATAGACCATGAACGATACAGCTTTGCATATGTTGGCACTTTATAAATAAAATAAAGAAAGAAACAAACAAGCATGCAGCAGATGAGATGTTTCTGAAATTGTCAGATCGGACAAGATTAGCTGCATGCTTGTTTCTGGTATTATTCAATCATTACTGCAGGCAAATAGATCAGCAGGACAGCCAGGCAACTGGCATTGTTTTAAAGAGAACCTAAACTGAAAAAGATACAAATTTTTCCTTTTAAAATAATACCAGTTGCCTGACTCTCCTGCTGATCCTGTGTCTTTAATACTTTTAGCCACAGCCTCTCAACAAGCATGCAGATCAGGTGCTCTGACTGAAGTCAGACTGGATTAGCTGCATGCTTGTTTCAGGTGTGCGATTCAGCCACTACCGCAGCAAAAGAGATCAGCAGGACTGCCAAGCAAATGGTATTGTTTAACTGACGACTGCCCCACGCCAATGGGCGTGGCCACGGCGGCAGCCCCAGGACCGCCTAACGCCAAATTGGCATCAGGTCCTGGGGCCGGCTACTGCAGGAGATTGCGCGCAGGCTGCACGCGCATCTCCTGCTTGAGGGGCGGAGCTCCGCCCCGTCTTCAGTCTCCGAGCGGCGATCGGGAGACTGTTAGATGGTGGTTTCGCTATCTATTTACTGTGTACAGCACTACGATCTGCAGCAGTGCTGTACTGGGGACAGCCGTGTGACACAGCTGTCCCCTCCATCGGCTGGGAAGTGATCGGCTGTCATATGTCAAAGCCTATGACAGCTGACCACGCTGATTGGCTGGCGGAAGGAGGGAGGGAGCAGATGAGGGGGGGGGGGGGGGAATACACATTTCTATTTAAGAAATAAAAAAATATTTATAATAAAAAATAAAATAAACAACACAAGGGGGGGGGGGGGGGGGGGGGGCGATCAGACCCCACCAACAGAGAGCTCTGTTGGTTGGGAGAAAATGGAGGGGGGGGGGCGGGGCGGTGGAAGAAATCACTAGTGTGCTGTGTTGTGTGGCCCTGCAGCTTGGCCTTAAAGCTGAAATGGCCTTTTTAAAAAGAAATAGCCTGGTCTTTATGGGGGGGGGGGGGGGGGGGGTGTTGCACTGTGGTCCTGAAGTGGTTAAAAGGAAGCATCCATGTCCCTCTCTGTTTCATATGGCAGCTTCCATATTCTTCTCATTTCAGTTGTCCTTTAAATCTGAACAACACTATAAAAGCGGGTATTAAAAAGGGACACTGTGACAAAAATCATGCAGTTCTAACCTCCCTGTAGGCAGGTACTGCAGTTCCCTTCTATACTCTGCACTGCCTCCAGTGGTAGTGCAGAAAACAGATGGGAACACCAGCGCTTGGATCCATTAGTAGGCGAGTCTGTGCCTGCTGGCTTTATCCTCCCCACTGTGCTCACAATCAGTGTGGGGAGGAGGGGGGATTCTTTAACCTGGAGGGCTCAAGATGGCCCCTGCCAGGAACAGAATTCTCAACATTTTACTATATGAAATTCAGTGAAATCAAAACGTGGACAATACAATACATATGTGATGTAAGTAGATCAAGTATGTATCTACTTACATACGTGTTTTTTTTTTTTTTTGGGGGGGGGGCACATTTTGGCTAATAGTTTCTCTTTAACTGTCATCTCTCTGGCAGAATTCACACTTATTGTGAAAGACTGAAAGCTTTTTTGCTTGCATTTTATCACATTATTATTTGCGTTCATATATGTGACTTTTTTTACTGCAGGTAATGAAATTCAACATGAACCCTGCCTCTCACTTGGTGTGTGTGCGTGTTGTCACACAACTTCATTATACTTATATTATAGCATACAAATAATCAGGCAGTTACATTACTTTGCGAGCCAGAGACTCTAACCCTCTATCTCAGGGGTCAGGAACCTTTTTGGCTGAGAGAGCCATAAACGCCACATATTTTAAAATGTATTTCTGCGAGAGCCATACAATATGTTTCAAGCTGGCACAGTGCGCAAGCGCAGTAGAGGGCTCACGTCCCTGTTGCCATGGTGATGTGTATACAGTTGATCAGCCAGGCAGCGGAAGTGTCAGACGCGTCTTCAGTTTCTCTTAGGTTTCAGCAACATCAGCAATTTCTCAGAGAGCCAGACAGGAAAAATACAGACTAACAGCTTGTACAATTAGCTAGCTGATTTGGGGGGTTGATTCACTTTGTAGGATGAGATCCCCACACCTTGGCCCAATAGGCTGCTTGTCAAGTGACAGGCAGCCTATTGGGCCAATCAATCAAAGTGTGGGGATCTAGTCCTACACAGTCAATGGACCTGACAGGGTCCAGAGTGGGACAATTGGAGAAGCTGTTCGTTTTGGGGGGATTGTGAGAAAGTTAGTAGTGTATGCTACAGCAGTAGCGTGCCTACTTTGAAAATGTTACTTGCACTGCCACACTAAGCTGTGCTGCTTGAGCAGTGTAGCTCAGTGAATCAACCCCTACTGATTTGTCTGTGCCAGATATAGCCATCAAAAGAGCCACATCTGGCTCCCGAACCATAGGTTCCCTACTCCTGTTCTATCTGTTGCTTATAATGCAGTGACATTCCCACTATACTAGATCTGCTGCCTCTGGAGGGCAGCCATAACTACATTTAACTTACAGCCTTATAAAACTAAAAGGTTGTGATCAGTGTTCTTGCTTGTTAAGTGCTTTGGCTACATGATTATTTGTATACATGGCTTTACAAGTGTAGTGAAGCTATACCATCAGTGATTTGGGGGGTTTCAGTGCAACGAGTAATGACAC